>NW_008594213.1:0-21224 GCF_000691845.1 Merops nubicus | reverse complement strand
TGCTGAACCCTTTGGCAGGTCGGTCCTGCGCCGCCGTCGACGCTCGTCCTTTGTGCCGTGCAGCATCCGCATCGCTCAGAAGTTAACAAATTCAACACATCCAATTAAATCAGCCTTGGCATCCATTCAAAGCCCATCTTGCTGGTTATTTTTTCCCCCCCCTTTTTATTCCCTCCTGTTGGTGGCAAAGAGACATGAGAGGAGGCATGCAAGAGAGGGTTGCTAAGGGGCGAGCCTGGTTTTCCGCTCTCGGGTATTTCCCTGTTGCACTTCTGTGGGCAGAGAGATGCTTTGTTTTCCTAAAAAAAATGTGACAAACCCACATGGCATCACTCCTTATGTCCCTCTCCTCTTCCCCCACCCCAGACAAAATGACCTTTTCTGTCTTCTCACAGGCTTTGCAACGGAGTCCAACACACATCAGCGATCCTTTGGCTCCGCTGCTGACTCTCACCACACTGAACGTGGGCTTGGCAAGCAAAGCAAGCTGGCATGGTTGGCAAAGGGAAGGCACATCAAAGTATGCCCTGCAGCACCTGGGCTGGGCTGGACATGCTGAAAGGTGTGAGCACCATCTTCCACCATCAGACTAAGCAAAGCCAGAAAGCAGTGGAGACGCCAGCAAAGACAACTCACCCTAGTCAGGGTCTCCTCCGGCTGGTTTCCCACACAGCTCCCAAGCTCCTCTGTCTGCCAGCCCTTCTGATGAATGTGGTCATGAACACGGACTCACACTGGAGAAGCCATCCAAGGCGGCCACAGAGCTCCTGAAAAGCACTGCAGGATGCAGAGCTGCCACCTGGATGATGTCCTCGGTGACAAGGGAACACACAGTGAGCTGCCTGGGCATGATTTCTTCTGCAGCCTGACGTGGACACTGGGGCCACCCTGTCCAACCTCTCATGCCTCTTCACTGTGGCAGATCCTTCCTCTTCCACTTCTGCCACATCCTCTTCTTCCTGAGACCACTGCCTGGATGGCAGAAAGGTGGCACAGCATTCTCTCTTTCTGTGCCATGACTCTCAGATGCCAGCAAAACTGCCGTTCCTGGCTGCAGGAGTCTAATGAAAGGCACTTGGATCACCCCAGAAGAACAGACTCTGATCCCTGAAGCAAATTTGCTGTCTTTTCCATATCATCCACATATTCTGTAGCCTTGCTGGGCTGAGGAACCAAGACTAGGGAATATGCTCACTGCCACCAGACCAAGGCTGTGCTGTTTTCTCCAGTCAAGTGTTGTTTCCTCCTCAGCTTGATATGAAGGATCTCTCTGGCAAAGAGAGGTATTTTATCTGGATGATGGCACTCTGCTCAGCAAACACATCTGCAGTCTGTTCCCTGCTACCACCTCAAAGCCATCCTTGGCCTCCCTGCTCAGAAAGCCATTGTTTACCTTCTCATATCTGCTCTCTTTCCTCTCCTTTAACCCACCCTCCCTTGAAATAATTCCTGAAACACACAAACCAGTCCTGCCCAACTTTTCCTCCAGACTCCCAAAACGAAGCTGTGCTGGGTGTTGCTCTGCTCGCCAGCAGAAGTGGGTGCATTTGCAGAGCTCTGGCTCCCAGTGCTGCAGCTGCAGCAGTCAGGTGCTGCTCTCCTGGCAGGTAAGGACATTTCAGGCAAAACCTATTGCTCATCCCTTCCTCAGCACTATGAAAGTAGTCTAAAAAGCACTTTGAACTCCCTTGAGATGAAAGGCGCCGGGAGAGTGCAAACTACTCCTCTCCCCCATGGCAGTGGACGCTACACCAGCCTCCTCACGAAGGCAGAAAGTCATTTCTCTGTAGGTGAGCTCCAGCTCCTCACATGGCAACGGTGATGTGAGATGCTCTGCCAGGCTCAGGGTCAGCTGTCCCCTCTGCCCTCTTCCTTTGTGTGTGGGCCATGTACGCCCCAGGCTGCACACTGGTAGAGAAATACTCCTGGATCAGAGGAAAGAGATGGGAGTAGAGGACACCAGTTCAAGGCAAGCACCTCGGCTGCTGTGAATCAACATGCCTTCCCCGACAACACCACTGCTCCAGACTCTCCCATGCGCTGACCTGCTCCACAAAAAATGCATTTACATTTTTATTTATGTTTCCTATGGGCTACAACAGCCTGTCCCAGCCCCGCCAGTGGAGCAGGGTGCTGCATGAGTCCAGAGTAAGAGGCAGCTTTGCAGGAAATGCAGGTGACCCCAAGAGCTATGAGAGGTCAAAAAGACCACATTCGACATGCCTCAGTTTCAGGCAGTGGTCCCTCACATGCTGAATTAAGCAGCAACTGTTCTTTGCACAGCAAAGGGTAGTGAGAGAAGCTGTTGGGATCAGCACCAGGATTGATGAAAGCTGCTGCAACTTTCAAAATCAGGAAGAAATAGGCAGTGCTTTGTTGAGGGGTACAGAAGTTCACAGAAGCGTTGTCACAAGAGATGGACATCTTTCCTGCACTCCCCCAGCTAGATCAAACCTGGAGGGAGACTGCAACCATGGAGGTGGGCTTGCAGATTTTGGCTTGCCTTCTTCTCCTCACCCTGCCAAAGGGCTGCACTAGCCACCTTCTGCTGTGTGCAGCAGCTCCTTTATGAGATGACCCAGCAGGGGATGCACCCAGGGTCCTCCTTGCTAGGCCATGTGCCCATAGTGGGACCACAGCAGAGTCTTGCAGTTTCCTACTGCGAGTGCCTGGTACACTGGCTCAAGTGCTGCCTCAGCCAAGCCACAAGGCTACAACCATGACGGGGGACATGGAGAGAGGAAGGAGTTATGGCTCTTATTGCAAAAATGAAGGAGCTGATTCCAGGTGCTCTGCATCCAGACAACAACCTTCTCTCTGTTCTCCTTCCCTCTGCCTGCCACCCCCTGTGGCAGCAAGGGGCTTGTTCAGCTGACACATCAGATGGGTCATCACTAAGCACAAGGCAAATGCCACAGCTGATGGGCTCCTGGCCTCTCTGCGCTGGGTTCTGCAATTGGCCTTCTCCAAAGGATGAGGTGCTGCAGGGAATCCCACCTTGGTGCTGCACATCGGTGCTCCCATCCATAAGGACAGAGCTTACAATGACGTGATCTGGATTGCTGAAACACGCCAGGTTCAAACACACACTGCATGTGAGTGAGTGCTTGTGAAATAGTGTCCTCAGAGGAGCAGCCATCAGCTCAGCATCTCCTTTGCACTCAGCTGTCTTCTCCTTGCATGAACCTCTGGTGCAAGCAAGACAAAAAGGATAAACTAATTCTAATGTGTTTGCTTTTTTATGACATCTCGGTACCTGAGAAGCCAAGCAGTAGGACAGGTGGACAACCTGTGTGCCCTTGGAGCAAACAGCCTCAGCTTCACCACCCCTTCAGCAGCAGTTTCTCTCCCTTGCATCTTCCTCTCACCCAGTCAGGAATCAATTCATTGGCAGAGATGGGAGAAAAAATCCAGAGTACCGATGTTCCCTGGTGTCCCCAGATCCTGTGCTCTCTTCCAGCTCTTCTAGATATCAGCAGCCTGTCACAGGGCTGGCCTGGGTCTCACCGTGGCTGCTTCCAACTCTTAACTCAGCCAGGACCACCCTACATGGAATAACTGATCAGCCCAGGGCAGCCTGCGAGTGACTCGGGCAGCCTGAGGTCCATGGCTGGGACATCTCACACCGCCACTCTCAGGGCCACCAAGGTCTCCACTGCTGGCAGGAGCCCTGTGGGGCCACACAGGAAATCAGGTCTTAATCACCCTCTCACTTTTCACTCCCCACCTCAGTGCTGCTGGTTTGGCAGCTGCCCTGAGCTGGCTCCACACCTTCAGATCAGCAACCGTCAGGGCACAGGGTTTAGCTCAAGGGTTTTCAGGCTGCAGCTCCAAAAGCAAAGAAAAATGTGGAGCTAGAGGAAGCTGCAGGGTGGGGACCAGGCAGTGATTGAGGCTTTAAGACATCAGCCTCCTGCCCAGGCTGACACTGCCTGCGCTGCCCGGGCAGTGTCCATACAGCACTCTGGCACTGCATGGACCTACTAGCTGAAGCTGCTGCTCGCTCGGGACAGTAGTGTGACATGGTCCAGTGCAGATGTGTCTCCAGGTGCTGCTGCTTCTCCTTGCTCATGGTACATCTACAGATCTCTTGCAGCACCGGGGCTGGGCTTTATCAGCTAACTGCTCAGCCTCTGCGGCAGGCAGGGAAAAGTCCCCTTGCAGGGGGAAGTCTGCTGCCACAGCAACCTGTGCAGATGGCAGCCAGCCCCTGTACACCTGTACCAGAGACCATCAAAAAGGGAGAGGGGGTGCTGGGACCCAGAAAGGGACGTGGCCAGGGCTCACTGGCACAAGACCGCTTGGCAAGTGCCCATCAGCTCATGCTCCCCTTGCTCACACAGCCCATGCACCTACAGAGGCAGCAGCCAGCCCAGGAAAACAAGACGTGGGATTCTGTCCCTAACTTGAGCTGCTTTCCCATTCTGCAGCCTCCCAACCCGGGCACGGTGGGAAGTAATAAGAAAGCAACCTCAAATGTCTCCAGTCCCAAGTACCCAGACTGGTGCAGGTGACTCCTGGAGATAAGAAACAATCTGTGCATTTCACAGGTGCTCACACATGTGCCAGAAGGACAGGTCTCTGCCACGTCCCAGGGGATGAGGGGCAATTTGTAGCCCACATGCCCAACAGCCCTCCTGGAGGACAGAGATGGTTTTTACAGCAGAACAGAGGTCCTGGCTGAGCCAGGTGCAGGTTCAAACCTTCCCCTATCTCTTCCATAACTGTGATCCTAAGGCAATGCTTTTGCTGCAGCAAGAGGACTTAATTTGCTTATTTTTCCCTCTCCTGACCCCTCTAATCCCAGTGGCCACCTTCCCCAATGCCATCAGCCCTTGCAGTATGAAGAAATCAGTATGGGCAAGCAGAGCACAAGCAGAGGAGGTTCTTCCCTCTCATTTCAAGCTGGCAGCATTAAGTGGCATCCTGTGGGATCACTCCAGTTTTGTTGTGCCACAACCATTAGATACACAGAATTACCATCAGAATAAAATGATGGCGTTGGCCCAGCTCATCAAGGGCCCTGGCTCCCTATGAAGGGAAGACCAAAGCAGCAGAGCTTACAGGGATGCTAACACAGAAGTGAGTCCTGCAGCTGGCACTGCAGCTTTCACTCTCCCTCGGTTGGGAAATCACCCCATGGCAAAATGAAAATCATACAATCACAAAGGTTTCGCTTGGAAGGAACCTTCAAATATCACCTAGTCCAATCCACCTGCCATGGGCAGAGACATCTTTCACTAAATCAGGTTGCTCAAAGCCCCATCCAACCTGGCCTTGAACACTTCCAGAAATGGGGCATCAATGACTTCTCTGGACAACCTGTTTCAGTGTCTCACCATCCTCATCATTAAAAATTTCCACCTCATGTCCAGTCTAAACCTACCCTCTTTCAGTTTAAAACAGTTGCCCCTTGTTGTGTCACTGTTACATGCCCCAGTAAAAAGGCTCTCTCCAGCTTTCTTATACCCTCTTTTATATATTGAAAGGCCACCAGTAAGGTGGCCATAGCCTTCTCTTCTCCAGGCTGAACACCCTGAGGTCTTTCAGTCTTTCCTTACAGAATCACAGCCCAGAAGGACCCAAGAACCTTTACAAACCTTCAGGCAAAAAAAAGCCCCACCAAACATCCCTCTCCAACACAACAGCCAGAACCGTGGCAGCTGACAGAACTCTTCCCTGTCCATTGTCACTACCAAGACAGAAGCACTAGAGACTGATGCATCCCTTCCATTCACACATGGATGTTTCCATCAGAGTCTGATGCTGCAGTGTCTCATTTGGCATACATAGGTCCTTTCGAAGGCAATTGGAAATGAGAGTAGAGGAGCTGGTGACCTCATCCTTGGTGAAAACACACTGAATTGATCACTGAAGATGAAACCTCACAACACTCTCTCAATGTGCTCCTTCATCACGACTCACAAGGCTCCTTCCATGGTGAAGGATGCTAGGTAACAAGCTTTTTTATGCCACATTGACAGCAGCAGAGCACCACACTGGAGAAACCACAAGGAGAAGGAGCAGAAGTGACAATGGCGTTGTCCTGTCTGGCCCAGTGCCTGGAGGACGATGTGTGCTCGGGTGAGATGTCAGGGAAGACTCTGAGCCTGTCACTTTCCTCTGACTGAAGTGTCAAATATTCCTCTGTTGGCTTCCCATCAGTTGTAAGTTTTTCCCCTAAAGCCATCACACAAAGCTGATGCTGTTTAAAACACAATTCTTAGGTGGCCACCAATAAGCCTATTCATGACAGACCACCACCACTCCATTAAAGCACCTTGGGACACTTGCCCAGCACAATTTACCCAGACACAGCGAAACCCCTGGGGACCCCTTCTGTGTAACTCAGGTATCAGCATCAAAATCACAAGTCTTAAAATTATGGAACCCTTGAGCCAGGACACAAAGCAATCTTTGCCACAAACTAATTAAAACTTTGGGAAAGAAGATGGTATTTACCTCTGCCTTCCCCATACTTCCTCAAAAGCTACCACATGGTCCTTGTGCCATGCCCTTAAGTACTACTCTTGCCCCCCCACCATCTCCAAGCACCACAGCTGCAGTGGGTGCAGAGCCTGTGGGTGACACAGCCACGACCAAATTGCCAATGTCCTGGAGCAGTTTCCACTTCTCCAAGCTGGCCTTGGTCTGACCAACCTCTTTGCCAGATGCAGGTGGTAATTAAATCATGTTACAAGTGGGGATCACAAATCTTCCTTTAAAAATCACTCCCCAAAAAGAGCTCATCATAGCCTGGGACATGAGCATTGCTACAGCAGGTGTGGGATTCATCTCACCCACCCTGTATCCACCTGAAGCACATGCATCTAGTCTAAGAGAGCTGGCCAGGGGCATGCCACATCTGATCAACGAGAGGTGTCTGCACCTCAACACACCATCAGAGGCTGCTTTTGCAGTTGGTGAACAGTCTGCCACAGAGCCAGGGAAAACAAAGGTGCAATTCAATCCCCTTTCTAGCAAGGGAAGGTAGACCAGATATGCCACATTTTGGCTTCCCCACCTTGTGCTTCTCCTCTCCCCATAAGTGAAGATGGGTTTGTGCTCATAGGAAACAATGGATAAGATGCAGATGCACACATATACTGTCCCACTGCCCTGCCTCCACAGCTAGCAGTTTTTAACAACAGGGTAGGTGGGAACAGGGAGAAGAAACATGTTGAACGTCTCCATCGGGATTCCCTTCACCCGAGGACAGTTACCAGAGCGTGCAGGTGTCTGTGGTGTGTGCAGCACAGCTGCACTAACACACCTCACCGAAACACCCCTGGACCAGGACAGAAAACGCCGCACGAGCAGCTCCTTTCCCTCTAACAGCACATTTACCTCTGAGACTCTAAGTGCTTCATGAGCCATTCACAGAACATTTGTAGACATTACTGAGTAACTCAGGAACTTAATTATCTCTTTTAAAATGACCTGTGTGATTCAAAAACCTATTTGGACTCCCGGTGCCCTGGGATCTGTAATCCCTGATCCAGATGCTTGGCTGGCTCAATCTGGACATTACCATGCACGCCACTCACGCTGCTCTACAGTTTTTACCTACCCACCAAATCCACAAACGTGTCCTGAAATCCAGCTTCTCAAACAGAAAGAAGCAAAACTCCAGCAACCATCTCCTTATTCTTACCTGCTACCTGCTTGAGCTTCCCAAATGACAGCAAGAGCACTGAGCTCAACAAGCTTTCAGCACGAGCACATGCCTGAGCATCTTTAGACATCAAATATATATATATATTTAGAGAAGTTATTACGCTGCTCGGAAACTTTTTGCAATATTCTTTACAAGGCTCAGCAGCAGTTTTTAGAGCCCACTGGCAGTTCCCAGCTTGAACCAGAAGCCACACCAGGCGCAAAGCCTCTTACTAATACTGGCCGGCGGGGCTGGAAAGCCCCCGTGCGCCTCAGCCCCACGCCCCAGCCAGGGGACACGCCTGGCTGCCCTATTTGAATACGTGTGGCTCAGGCCACCCAAGGGGAACCACCAGATACTGCCTCTGAGCCCTCACCCCAGAGAGGCGAGGTGAGCAGCGCAGGGGCTGCTGTTTTCATTTCTTTACCCCAAAAGTATTTCCACCAAGCGATGGGTAAGAGCATTCATTGGAGTTTGGGGTTTTTTTCAGGCATGTCATTACAGGAGGACATGTCCAAAGTGGAAGCACGTGCCAGTATAATTCCTGATGCCCCTACCCTTGTGTTCACTGGCTGATGCTACATGATCCCCAAGAGCCAAACCCCATCTCTCTCTCCCAAAAAGCAACACCAGATTGTCAGTCAGAACAATTTAGTCCTGGAGCAGCTCATGGCATGAGAATGTCTGATACAGAGTCTGAAGGGAGAAGGCCTTAAAGGTGTTTTCTGCTTTACTAGGCAGGGATTTCATTGGGCTTACGTTATAAGCCATCATGCCAGGTCTTTAGCTACAACAGCTCCTGAAGCCAGCTGCAATTTAATTCATTTTTATAGCACAAGCAGGACACAGATCTTTAGTCCAAAGTGTCACAACAGCTTGAAGTACAGAAGGTCCCACATAGACCTCAGCACAAAACACCCCGCAGAGTGGATCCCACACCAGTTCTTGCAATGAGCAAAGCAAAGCATCAACATCACAGAACAACAGAATGGTTTGGGTTAGAAGAGGCCTTCAAAGATCATCAGATCCAACCCCCCCTGCCACAGGAGAGGACATCTTCCACTGTATCAGCTTGCTCAAAGCGTCACCCAACCTATGGCCCCTTGCACCCCTGCAACCTAACTACCAACCTCTAGCTAAAGCCACCTCAGCCCCTTGCCAACCCACTTAGCTTAAGACCTCCCCAGCAGCTCCTGCCGTCCCGTACGTACCCTCCACCTTCAGCTCAGCTCCTTCTGCATCTCCACCAAGGACAGGTTCCTCCCTCTTGCTCATAAACGGTTAAATCTCATCACCCATTGTCCTTTACTGGGGAAGCAGAAGCAGAGGGAGATTTGAGCACATGCTCTCAGGTAGCCTTTAAATCCACCCCTGAATGCAGCTTCTCCAGGCTGTTTCGGGGAGCTGAGCACACTGAGTACAACTCTCACTGCCACTGAGACAATGAATTTATTTTTTTTTAAGTTTACTGCATCCAGTATTTCACCCTCATAACTTCAGATTAACATGCTGCAGCAGCAGTTGCCTTACCTGTTTCTGCACCTTTTCGTCTGTCCTGCTGGAGAAGGAGGATAGTGGCTCTGAAAGAGAAGAAAACAAAGCCCACAAAGAATCGAGGAAAGCCACTAATGGCATCTATTAAAAAGATAAAAATTGCATGTTGTCCTGGAGAATACCTACACAGTTGCAGCCTTTCACTACTAGCTTTCATTTCAAGGTGACAACTTGAAGTGTGGCTTGAAATGATGTGAGCTGTCCCATACCATCTACCCCATCAAGGGAAGCAAAACCTCTTCTGTGAACCCTTTAGATGGACAAACCAAGGGGAGGAAGGTGCCAGAGACCCAAAGCATGTTTGTGGCAAAGCATGGATAGTGGAATTAAGGTTCCTGGCTCCTGGCATCACGTTACAGCTGTTACAAAACAATCCATTCATCTCAGTCACACAGCTATCAATACTCCAGCATGAGTCATCTGCAATACTTACCTAATGGTGAGTAAGCTGCTCCTGCCAGTCATACTTTCCAGATAAATCTGTAACAAAAACAAGAGAGGAAAAAACCCTATCAGAACATGTTATCAAAGAAGTAAAAGGAAGGGGATGGTATCTGGGCAGCAAGACAGCCCCCAAAGTGGCACAGGGAAAGTTGGCTTGGGGTCATTGGATGACACACCAGGAAGAGGAAGAAAAATCTAAGGGTACATATGTCCAAACGATAATGGGACCCTTCTGCTGGTGGATGCTGCAGCAGATACCTGTGGCAGAGCTGGTCTGTGACACAACTTTTGGGACTGAGACCTGAATTTACAGAACATATGGGAGGGTGGGGGTTTCTGCTCATCAGTGTCTTGCCACAGCAGTGAGTGTGGGTCCAAGCCAAGACCCAGCACCCAGGAAATTGCCACTTGGGGTCAGCGTCTATAAAATCCTCCCCCAGCAGGAAAACCCCAGCCCACCCCCCCAACGGGCACGAGGCCATCCTGAACGTGTGGGATGCTCCTGCACCTCACCCTGTTTTTACTAAAGCTCAGCAACTAAACTGTAAATAATTTAATGATGCAGTTAATGAAAGGAAAAGGCAAAGCTGCCTTGTTTCAAATCTGCTTGGTGAAACCAACCCCAAACGACCGCTTTTGGCTCTTTCACAGCCAGCCACACGTGACCTTTGTGCCCGCTGCCCGCCTGCGCCTCAGCAGGCTCTGGTGAGCCACAAGAGCCCAGGCCAGGCTTTAGAGGACTTTCTCATCAGAGAAATTGCTGCTGGGGAAGTGGGGGAAATACCCCAAGGGTCTCCCAAGGGGGCTGAGTCATCACATGGGTGTCGTACGTGAGATTTCAGAGGGGTGGCTGACGAGCGGGGGCAGAGAAAACGCCAAACACCTCCCCAGCTTCACACAGCAGAAAGAAAGAGAAAACTCCGAGTATGAATCACCCTGCCCTGACATCTCAGAACCACCAGAGCATTTCACACAGACTGCCATGAAGGCTCTTGCCAGCAGGGAGGAGACCATCTGCTGGCCTTGCAGCCCACGTGTGAGGCTTTATGGGGCAAGAAGCTTCAAGGGTGGGCACAACGCTTCTGTAGGCTTGCCTCCAAGTGGGCAGCAGCCACGAAGACACAGTCATGGGGGCCAACCCAGACCCACCAAATACTGAGACCTCCACACTCAAGCATGAAGTCCAAGATGTCCAGGAGGGACTGGAAAACAAAAGCTCTGTTTTGGCTAGGACAGCATTTTTCAGAAGCACAGAATGGTTTGGGGTGGAAGGGACCTTCAAAGAGCACCATGTCCAAACCCACTGCCATGGCCAGGAACGCCTTCCATTAGATCAGGTTTTTCAAAGCTCTGTCCAGCCTGACCTTTAAATTTTCCAATGACAGGGCATCCATAACTTTTCTGGGCAACCTGTTCAGGTGTCTCACCATGCTCAGCCTAAAAACTGTTTTCCCTGTGTCCAAACTAAATGTACACTTTTCCATTTAAAACTACTGGCCCTCGTCCTGTCACTACAAGCCTTGGTAAAAAGTCTCCTCCCATCTTTCTTATAAGCTTCCTTTATACATTGAAAGGCCACAGTGACGTCTGCCCAGAGCCTTCTTTTCTCCAGGCTGAACACCCCCAACTCTCTCAGCCTGTCCTCACAGAAGAGGTGTTCCAGCCCTCTCATCATTTTTGTGGCCCTCCTCTGGACCTGCTATAACAGGTCCACATCCTTCTTGTACTAGGGACCCCATTTCTGGAGTAGTTTTACACTGCACCCCCGCACTGCTCAGGGCTACCTCTCCCAGGGATGGAAGTTCTTCTAAGACAAATGCAGGAGCTGATCCCATCAAGAACAAGTCTGACTGTGTTGTGTTTTTTTTTTTTTCCCTTCTGGGTTCCACTTTGTTCAGATCAAGTCTTTCAACCTAGGTCACTGCAGGGTCTTGTGAATCCTCACACCAACACCAGGGATGGGCTGGAAACCCATTTAGGAGAGAAAAGTCAACATGACCAGCTCCTTTGGCATCAGCATGCTCTGGGGACAGACATTCAGAAATAAAACCAGGCCAACTTATTCTCTCCTGAATCCTCAAACTAATTTTCATTATATACATATTCTTTTTTTTTTTTTTAACATAGTCTTGAGAAGGGACTCCACAGAGCATGAACTCCATCTGCATCTACCACAGACAAACACATAATCCTGCCCAGAAACCAACCAAACAGGTCGCTTCCACTGCTCTCATCACAAATCTTCTCCAGAATTTCTCTTCTGACATGATTAGAAACTTTCTCCTCATTTCCAGCCTAAGTACAGACAGGCCAGGTGAGATCCATTTGCTCCTGAACAAACAGCATCTTTTAGCTGATGACATACCTTCACTTCTCTGGCATACCTGGACTGGGCAGAGCAAGCCATGCTGCTGCAGGCCCTCCAAGACCTTTCCAGACACTTCTTCCCTTTTGAATTTATCTGGAGGACACAAGCACTGGACCCAGATGGGGTCACTCTTCCAAGATGGGCTGTTGACTGGATCCAGTTCTTGTCTCCCTTGCTTTTCCAGGTGCATATCTGCTGCTCTGAGACCTCTCTTGCAGTCTTTCATCTGGTATGGGGGCTTTTTTTCTTTTTTGAGCTGTAGGATCAAAATTGCATTTGCCTTTAAAATGGCTAAATATAGACATTTAATCAGAAATCGGTATACAGGGGAAGAGGGGGAAGAACCACCACATCTTACTGTCAAGATGCAAATAAAGTGCTGGGTAGGCACTGAACCAGCCACAGCTGTAATCCAGCCCCAGCAGTGCTTTTACAGCACATGTAGTAGAAAATTAGACACAGATTAGGAGATTCCTACAAAAGAAAATACCATTTTGCCAGCTATAAATAATTTTTGGTGAAAAAAAAGAAGAGAGTTCTTCAGACCCACTTCAGCTGAAAACTTAGTCCAACACAGCGTTAATCCTATCCAGATTTGCAGGGGAGAAAAAAAAATAAAATCGATAATTACCTATGTAGCAACATGTCACAGCTCTACACATTTCTATCAGTAAATAAACGTCGCTGTATTACAAGGATGGCTCAGCTGTATTACGATATAAAGGCAAACAAACGAGCACCGCCAGCTTCAGACAGAGGCTCTGGAATTTACAGAAGCAAGGAAAAATCAACAGGGGCTTTGCCTGAATAAAGATTGCTGGTTTAAGCACACATGGCTTGCGCCCGTGTTCTGTGAAGCAGCCTGGCTTGCATGCGTGTGTGCACAGTTCAAGATAACTACCACAATATATTTATATCAAAGAGGGGGAGAAGAAAAAATCTTGCATGCAAAACATGGTGACGTCCACTGAGATCTTGCAGATCTGCTGGCAGCCGAGCCACGAGAGGTCACAGCTCTGGAGTCGATAACCCCTCTGACATGGGCACTGCTGAAAGGTGAGCTCATCTGGCTGCCCCTACAGCTTCTGCTCCACACACCATCGCTGCAACAGTCACATAGTGAGGACACGACGAGGTGACACAGCGCTGCGCTCATCCCGCTCTTCGTTTTCTACAAGCCGGAGAACATTTTTAGGTCCCTTATTTTAGGCTTGGAAGTTTGGAAACTCGATTCTTCAGAAAAATGTGTGAAAATAGTCTGTTCCTCGTAACCACGAATGTGTCCGTTTGCTTAGATAGCACCTTCCTGGCACTGGTGAAGTGTTTGGGTTTTATGGGGGACAACTGCAGCCAGCAGTGGCACATAAGAGAACTGCAGCTCAGTGTCACCTCCCCAGTCATCTTACTTCTGGATTTGCATTTGGTTTAGTCGTTCAGCTTCATCCAGCTGCTCCAAGTGCACCTCCCAACCCCTATAGTAACTGCTCATTCTCATTGTACACTGGGGTGTAACTATAGCCCTCATCTAAGATGTTTGCAGCCATTAATTAAATTTCCTGCTTTAGGTAATGAGAGATGCTATCTCTCCTCGAAAGCAGCAGCCTTGACTCAGCACACAGTGGAGAGGGAGAGACCATGCTGCTTCACTTTCTTCAAAGGTCAGCAAGGTAACGCCCCGGAAACCCTGAGTAGTAACACCTCGTCCTTAACCGAGGTACAAGAGCTGTGTTTAGGCAGCTGCCTGATCACAAGAGCTACAAGGACACGCGTCTGCTCAACAACGACCAACTGGAAATAGGGATGCCTTTTATTAGCCGCCCTTGTGTTCAGCTCTGCTCCGAGGAGCTCGCTGTTCCGCTGGTGGGACTTGCAGCACATGGAAGAGCAGTTATTAGTGAAGCTAATTACAAACAACCTGGTGACTTAAGAAGGCTAAAAATAGCACTGGCATATTAATAGATGGAGCGCAAAACTGGGACACGGATGATGAAGATTCTGATCTCCAGCACGGCAACATCCTACATGGTCTCGGGTAAATCCCTTCATCCGCTTGTTTTGTTTTCACGGTGTGCAAAGCAGGCAGGAAAATCCGTTCTCAGAGAGGCTGGGAGGTGAATTCCTCAACGCCCGGCAGCACTGAGAGCTCCTCTCCTCTAGCTCCACACAAGTGGAAGCATTCCCGTGTCAACCAGCCTGGCTCCCTGACAAAAATTTCACACCGTTTATGTGGCAATTCAGGTGACAGCTCCCAGAAAGCTGTAACATCTACCTTAAATAGCTGAGTCCACTAATCGCTGATCAAAGGAATGCAGGCCTTGGAAACGGCTCCCAGCTGACCCAGAACTGCTGGAGCAGAGCAGCAGGAGAAGCCCTTGGTACACTGGCTCGTGCCCAGCACTGATCTGCAGCCAGGAAGACCATAGCAGAGAGGGAAATGTCTGACTTATTTACTTCATGCAAGCTTCAGCCAATTAAAAATTTTATGATTTGCATCTAGTCAATGATGAGAGAAAACAGCCTTGTAAAGACAGCATGAAACGCTCTGCCTCCCCAGCAGACACGCACGGCCCCAGCCCAGCACCCCAGAGCAGACCTAAGGAATCAAGCCCTTCCCTCCTCCACTCTGCAACCTCCCACTCAAATGCTTGTTTTGCAAAAGCAAACAAGCCCCCGACTACCCTTCCAGGCCACCGCCATGCTGAAGGACATCTCCTGAACACTGGCCTGGCAGCAGGAGACCACACCAGCCACCAGAAGGACAGGACACGAGGACCCATAGCTCCTCTCCCAAATCCCTGATGTCCCTGAGAAACTCCAGTGCCCAAAGCCTGACCAGCCTTGCAGGGGCACCAAGGCACACCTGCACCCCTCAGGCTGCCACCTCCCCAGCTCCCAGGCTACTCTCAAACTTCACAGCTACGTGTGGGGTAGCCAGACGTGTACAACCTCTGGTCCACCCGTGCAAGTCACAGTGGGGTGGATGCAATCCTGGCATTGCCCCAGGATGGCAAATAACCCCTCCACATCCACCCCTCTGAAGCAGCTGTTTGTACAGAAGAATTTTAAAAATTGTTTTTAAAGATGATGTGACTGCTGTGCTATGGGAGACCTGCCTCCTAATAACCATAATGCAACATAATGAGCCAGAAAAGGGGATGGAAAATTAACATGCTCCAGCATTTGCAGAGGGCTTCACCTATTTATTTAAGAAAGAGAGATCCCATATCTAAAAATGAGACAGTGCAATCCCACAGTAAGAGACAGGAGTTACCCTACCTTTGCACTGATGTAGAAGAGATAAGACTCTGCTCTTGAGTGTTTTGTTACCTTCTGCTCAAGGGTTCAAGATGATAAAAAAAAAGACAACTAGCAAAAAAAAATATAAAAGCCATAAAAGCCACAAACCATAACAGTTTCAATACAAACAAACAGGGATGTATTCTTGAGCCATTTCTCCCATGGCAGGAGTGAGATAAGAGGACCTTTCATATGAGTATTGTAAAAACAGCTGCCGGAAGATAACGAAAATTGAAACGTATGTTAGCTGTAACTGTCAGCTACTGTCATCTCAGGCTGCAACTGTTCCCATGCTTAATGTCTAAGATGAGCAAACAAAAACACCTAGCAGGGCTTCAGCAAGTCAGCATCAAGTGCCTGCACAACTAGCTTCCTAACCAGGACGGGTGGTGAGACCCCCCGCAGCAGAGTCCGAGTCCTGGAGGCAGAGTGCTGAGCAGGAAGAGGAAGGATGGAAGGATGGAGGGATGGAGGGATTGGGGGGGGGATGGGACACAGGGAGGAGGAGCAGTCTCCTTCCTCCCCTGTACTTCCCTTCCTCCCTGCTCTCATACCGAAGGCTTCTGCCACCTGCCATGTTTTCTAGTGGATGTAAGGTCCTCTACCAGCCTCAGAAGCAGGCACTCAAGAGAAACCCAAGGTTGCTTCAAGAACCAAGGGTGGCCCAAGGCAGCCCAAGTTCCTCACTGAGCTCCAGCAGTCCCTGGAGAAGACCCAGCTCAAGGCTGAGGTGCTGGGACATCCTCAGTCAGCAGAGCTTCAGGCCCCAGCTTTGCAATGCAGTAATCCTGAGTTTGGGCAAGATGTCTCATCTCCCACAGGACTCTGCAGCAGAAAAGGGGATGACCCCTCTCCCTTGTACTCTGCCCACCAGAGTAATTCACTGCAGGAGCACTGCAGCCCAGACCCTTGGTAGATGCATGGGCACTGCACAGCACAGCAGACGTCTGTTTCTGGTGGAGACTCAGGGGTGGTACTCCGCAAATCACCAAAAGGAACATGAAAAGTGGCACCAAGTTACAATCCTGAGAAGGACGAGGTGATAACCTGACGCACGCTTCTTTCGTCTTTTTCAAGCAGATGGAACATTTTCAAACCTATGACCTACATTTTTCTAAAATATCTCTTTATATTTGGATAAAGCAATTCACTGAGATGCAGGTGCTCCCCAAAGCCGATATCCACTGCACCTCAGTTGGACCAAAGGATGTTTATCTCCTTAAAAGTTAGAACAAGATGCTTCAAAGTGAAAAAAAAAACACCATAAACTGTAAAAAACAAGGATTTTAAAATTATTTTAAATCATCGCCTAACTCATAAGAAAAGGGAAACAAACTTAAGAAAATGAAAACTTTAAAAAGATGTTGGGAAGGTGCAACTCCATGCACCTTCCTGTTGGGAAAAGCTGCCCCTGGGGAGGTGGCTGGGGGGAGCGCAGTCCCCAGCAGGGTCCCAGCCCAGCGGATGCGGAGCGTCCTTCCCGCCTGCAGGATGGAGTCCGGCTGACTTCATCGGAAGCAAATCCCCCCCCTGCTTCCCTCCTCCCCCTCCGGCCCCCCATTCATGTTGGGAAGGAGCCTGGCAAACCCTGGGGAGATTACAAGGCAGGGGAAGCAGGAGGTTAAAACATTCTGAGGCCCCTTTCAGTCTAAAAGACAAAGTAATCCTGAAGCTAAAACAGATGCTTTGCTGAAAATAAAGAGTGGTTTACACAAGTCTCAAAGAGAAGCCAAAAAAATGAAAATACTGCAGTCCCAGGAAACCGTGAGCATCCTGCTCTTATAAATAACTGTAATACTTGAGTCTATGATTATATTATTGAAATATTTTGCAATGGTGCTGAAAGATTACAGACGTTGTTTGAAGGACACATCTGAGATGGCACAAAAAGGAGACTGTGCCACTGCATCTGACATAATGAAAGCACCGAGTTTAAAAATACCTACATATATTTACAATTTACTTCCAGGAGTGACATCAGGAAGACTGACAAGACCAACCAGACACAGGGATGAGCAATCACCCATTTAAATAAGCCCTCAACAACCAGAGCAAGAGATATCAAGAGAAAGCCCGTGGAGAGAGAAGGCAGCAAATGCCACTTTTCAACATCCTTACGCTCAACTCCCAAACCATTTGGTGAGTTGACCTGTTCCCAAAGACCCAGAGAGGAGTCGTATTCCAAGAGAATATTTCTCTAGGTTTACAGACATTTGTCCATGGTCTTTTCTTGTCACCTGTGCAGGAGAAAGGAGGCTCAGGCTCCTGGCTCACCCACTCCTCTACCCTTCTGCTAAACCTGCCGCCTCCTAGTCCAGCAGCTGCCACTGGTTTCTTGGCACGAAAGCACACCTCTGCTGCTGGATGGACTGAAACTGCCCTGTTTCCTCCCTCTCAGTCAAAGTAAATGGTTCAGCTGAACAGGGGATCACAACTTGTAGGATTTAAAGATACACGGGGTCACAGAATGGTTTAGGTAGGAAATGCACATTCAAAGATCATCTAGAGCAAGCCACCTGCCACGAGCAGGGACACCTTCCCCCAGATCGGGTTGCTCAAAGCCCCATTCAAACTGACTTTGAATGCTTCCAGAGATAGGGCACCCACAGCTTCTCTGGGCAACCTGCTTCAGTGTTTCACCACCCTCACCATAAAAAGTTTCTTCCTTACGTCCAGTCTAAACCTACCCTCTTTCAATTTAAAACCATTGCCCCTTGTCCTGGCATTACAGGCCCTGGTAAAAAGTCTCTATCCATCTTTCTTATAAGCTGCTCCCTTAAGTATTGAAAGGCTGCAATAACTTCTCCCTGGAGCCTTCTCTTCTCCAGGCTGAACCACCCCAGCTCGATCAGCCTTTCTTCATAGGAGAGGGCACTGAAGTAGATAAAGACAGCTCTCCTGGAGGCAAGCTCAATCCTGGAGTTTGGCCTCTAGTTATTTTCTCTCTCTGATGAATGCCTCTGGCTGCTGCACTTGCTAACCCACCCTTCTGAATGGCAAAAGGATTCTGCATCATCTTTCCTCAGTCTCTGGAGCTCGAGGTGAGGAGCAAGTCTGCCAAGAAAGGGAGCAGCACAACCAGCACAATTTGGCTCTACATCATGCTGCTTCCCAGAAAGCTTGAAGCACCCATGCAGCTGTCCTGGGACATGGCTTTAAACTCTGCTGCAGCTGCATTGCATATATTCACACTAGACCATGTGTCATGGGGTTTACATTCACTGGCTACGTATATACGGTGAATTCAAAGTCAGAGAAAAGTCTTCCTACCTACTGCCACTTCAAGCCATCTCTCATCCTGCTGCCAGCATGGCTTTCCACAGACTTCCCTTCTGCATCCACAGGTGACTTTTCATCCCCGAGTTCAAGCAAAACCTACACAGAAGTGACAGCCCCTTTGTTCAGTCCTTGCATGGCCAAAACACCTGCACCTGAACTACAGACTGAAAACTCCTATTGCCTGACAAAAAGAACTGCCCATTTTTCGCATGCAGAACATAATGCTGAACACTGGAGAAAAAGGAAAAAACAGAAGGCAAAACAAAAAAGGAGGAGTGATAAAAAAAGGAGGAGAAAAAAAGAAAATAAGGGAGAGGATGGTGGTTAAAGATGAATGGAGAAAAGGATGGAAAGAACAAAATGACAAGGTGGGGTGACTTCAGTAGGGCTCAGGCACCAACCCAGCACTTGCTCACCTGGCGTGCTGCCCGTCTAGGTGCTAGGTCCCCTGCATGCCACCCAGCCTCAGGCTTCAGCCTTCCTCCTGCCCAGACAGCCCCATGATCACATTTCGATCCTTATAAATTATTTACATCAGATATGAGGAAATGGAGACGTTAGAGATGGAAAAGATGCACCAGCCAGTCCCCTGGGGAAGAGAGCTGGATCCTTCCCTGTGTCACATGAGTGAAGCAGTGATGCTCTCGTCTCTCCTTGGGAAGGTGCTTTGCTGCTCAATGCCCTTACCAGGTCAAATTTCTTCATGATCATTTTCCATAAATTTAATTTGTTTTGACCTCTAATCCCTTCCTGCTGGCATTACCACCTGCCTGCATCCCACGCAGGCACTCATGGCATCACTGGGACACTTCCTCTTTAAAACTCTCAAAAGGAATGAGTCATTCTGCAAAGTCCAGTAAAGGATAACTCTAAAGAATAACCCAGAAATTAAGTATTGAAAAGAAAAACCAAACCAGACTCATTTTGAAAGCTGAGGGCCTTCAGCTAGAACTTGGCTCTTCCTGCCTTGGCCTCCCAGAGCGGGAGGGCAGTCGCTGGCTAGGGATGCAGTCACCAGAAAAACATTTCCTGAGCTACGGACCGACTGCTTTGTGAAGTTACAACTGCAGCACCAAAGGAAACGAGTGGCTCCAGCACAGCTTCATCCCGCATCCAGTCATCTGGAGTTTGTAGGATGGGGCAGCACCCCGCTCCTGAATGCTTGACAAAGTTCAGAAAGCACAACACAACCCTGTCCCCATCCTTAGCGTCACATTTTAAAAGCTAATTCCCTCCCAACAACTGAGATGGAGCACTTAAAGGAGCGTGTCGTGCTTTGAACTCCACAGCACTTCACCTCCTTGCCAGGATTTGCACATTCCTTCTGTTTGCTCCAAGAGTTGTCAATGTTTCCTTCACTTACACAGAACTTCATGCAGATGAAAGACTCCCGCTGTGAGTTCTCAAGATTTACTGTAATTTTGGTTCAGATCAGGAAAGCACTCACATGTGAGCTTAAATCACTGCAGAAGTCAAGGGCACCTGGTTGCATGCTCCCATGCTCCAAACCAATCAAGATCAACCCCCTTTTTTTTTTCCTTTGAGATAAAAAGGCATTGAGAATCTTAATTAAAGCTAGAAGGCAACTACCTAAATGAGTTGTCACTGTAACACATCAGGTGGGAAGATGATCCAGTACAGTTTCAATGTGAGGACAGAAACTGGATGGGGAAAAGCCACCACTGAGAGTTTGGCCAAGCAAGCACAGGGTGCAGGGGACAGTGTTTTTCCACAGCACCTCTGAAAATGGGCTCTGTGGTTTCAAAGCCACAGAAAGGTTCCCAGTTAATTTTTATTGAAGGTCTCCCTTCTCACAGATGTTTCCTGTCCTGCTCAAAATGAGAGGGACCATGCTCTTTTGCTTCTTTCTCATGGGGTAATGCGTTTCTGCTGGCTTGTTCTGCTTTGTATGCACAAGTCTATGCTGGTACTGCAAAGCCCTGAGCGTGGAGTAGGCTCAGGAGGTGCCTAAGCCCTAAGCATGGAGCAGTTTTGGAGGCTCTTCTAGACTCAGCAACCTTTACCTGGCTAGCAGCAGCTGTGCTGAACAGATATGGGGATTCAAGTATTTGGGAGTATTTGGCAGTTCAGCCCTTCCAGCCACTGTTCCCACACTCCCAGAGACACAAAGGGCATGGCTACTAGCCGTAGTCAGCTGTAGCCCCCACGGGTTGTTCCACAGGTCTCTGCTGCAACATCAACTGAGGCTGTGCCAGAGCAGGACAAAAAACTAGGCACTGACAACATCCTGGCCATGTGCTGGAGTTTTGTCAACCTTGCCCCTATAAGCACGCAAGCCTCACCCAGAGAATGGTTTCTAGCAAGAACCCTGTGGGTTCTAATTTGACTTGTCTCCCGGTGGCTTCTAGGGAAAAATTACCTCATCTGACACCTTATCTGCAGCAATTAAGAAGCCACAATGAGACTCAGTGCCCGAGATGATGGACAGAGAGAGCACACAGCGCACCCAGCAGCTAGAGGGAAAGTCCTCTCCTCCTTCTTTCACCAAATCCAACACGATCCTGCAATAGAACAATGAGCAGGTGCCTGGCAGGACAAGGCAGGCTGACTCAGCTGGGAGTGACCTGGCTACGGCAGGCGGTTGCCCCGGCTGGCCAGCAGCCC
>NW_008594212.1:24628-24850 GCF_000691845.1 Merops nubicus | reverse complement strand
GGGGCTGGTGGGTTTGGGAGCTGCCGACTCTGTGCCTCAGTTTCCCCCTTCACGCCATGAGGAGAATCCTTTTTTTTTGAGGATTTTAGTGCTGAGTTAAAAGGTGGGTGAATGGTTTGGTGTCTGCCCCATCTGAGACCCCCCTGCAGTGCTGGGGCAGCTCTGGAGGCCTCAGCACAGCAGAGCCAGGGACCTGCTGGAGCGGGGACAGGGGAGCCCCAG
>NW_008594212.1:21609-24421 GCF_000691845.1 Merops nubicus | reverse complement strand
CAGAAATTTTGGATGCTGAGGGTGCTGAGCCCCTGGCCCAGGTTGCCCAGAGAGGTGGTCACTGCCCCCTCCCTGGAACCATCCCAGGGGAGGGTGAGGGCTCTGAGCACCCTGCTCTAGCTGGGGCTGTCCCTGCTCCCTGCAGGGGGTTGGAGGAGATGAGAGGAGCTTGGAAGGTCCCTCCCCACCCAAACCCATCTGGGATTCTGTGATAGAGACTTTCAAATGGGATTTCAGTGGGCATGGGGCATCTTCTCCATCCACTTTGCAAATCCCCAGGAGGCCCCTGACAATGAATCTTTTGGTACCCAAATCCCTTGATTAAACCCCAAAGACAAGCCCTGCTCAGAGGATCAGAGCTCCACTGGTGAGATCAGAGCAGACCCGTGAGCTCTCCAGAGGCCATTTGGGAAGGGGGTGGGGACCTGACCAGCAGGATTCTGGATTTGAAGGCCATGACCAAGCTCTCCCTCTGCCACCATCTGGCATTGGCCTCCAGCCACCTCTGGGATGCTCCCGAGGACCTGGCCACCGAAAACAGGACATGAAAAATAACGAGTCCAGTCGGGAGGCAAAATGTTATGAAACAAATTTGGCACGAGGCACCGTGGAGTGAGAGACCCCCACGAGCTGCCACGGGTCTGACTGGTCTCCATCCCTGCTCCACCACCTCCCACCCGCTCCTCCAGCTCTGCCTGGCTGTGCAGGGTGAGGGGTCACTCCTGGTTCCATAGAACCACAGGGGGTTTGGGTTGGAAGGACCTCCAAAGGTCACCTAGCCCAACCCCCTGCCATCAGCAGGGACATCTCCAACTAGGTCAAGCTGCTCAGAGCCTCATCCAGCCTGATCTTGAATGTCCCCAGGGATGGGGCCTCCACCACCTCTCTGGGCAACCTATTCCAGGGATCTATCACCCTCATATTGAAGAACTTTTTGCACACATCTAACCCAAATCTGCCCTTTTCTAGCTCAAAGCCATTCCCCCTCGTCCTGTCCCTCCAAACCCTTGTGAATAATCCCTCCCCTGCTTCCTTGCAGGCCCCTCTCAGGCACTAGAAGGTCTCTAGAAGGTCTCCCCAGAGCCTCCTCTTCTCCAGGCTGAACAACCCCAACTCCCTCAACATTCCCTGCTGGAATCAGTGGATCCCACGGACAGGAACAGCTAATGGAAGGATTTAATCTTTTATTAGCAGCTAATTAACTCGGCCCCTAGTTCAGCAACCTTTGTGCAGACTGTGTTCCAGGCTGGTTTGTTTGCAGCTGGTAGTTTCAGGTTTTAGTTGCAGGCAAATGGAGCTGATAAATAACTAGGAAATAGTTATCAATAATCCTAATATTATATTAAAATAGCCTAGGAAAAAAACCAACCTGTGGTCCAGAGCTGGGCTGGCTGCGAGGAGGGGAGGAGGAACCAGAAATATGGAGGTGATAAGGGTATAAAACTCTGGATGTGGTTTCTGTAGCAGCTCCTTGTGGAAGGTGTGAAGAGTCCTGGGCTGGGAGGTGCTTCTCCTGCCCTGAGGCATTTTCCTGGCCCCCCCAGTGGCACCTTCCACTCCCAGCTGACCATCCTTCCCTCGAAGGGAACGAGGAGCTGCTGCTATCCCAGCTTGGAACTCGGTTCCACAAAACCCTGATTGTCCTGGGAAGAGGGAGGGAGGGAGGGAGGGAGAAGACCTTGGGAAGGTGGGCAGGACGACACAGGGAGCTCCTTCTGAAGCTGTGTTCCTGGCCTCTGCTCAGCCCTGATGTTGCAGCTTTGTTCCCCTGTGATGTGTCGATTCATAAGTTACCAAAATATCTCCTTGCTGCAAAAGCAGAACAAATACTCTCAGTTTATTAATAGCAGAACAAACACTCTGTTTATTAAAGGATTTGACACCCACCCCAGCCCTCCCTGCTCCCTCCTGCCTCTGGATCTCAAGTGTGAAGCTGCTGCTGGGGAGTTGAATGAGGCCGAGTGGTTTTCCTCCTCTCTGGAGATGATGAGAGGGTTGTTGGCTGGGAGAAGGGGCTGCTGGCTTGGGAGGAGGCAGCCCTGGGGAAGGACCAGGCGTGGGGACTGCCTGGAGCTCCCTTCAAGGGCCCTGACTCAGCTCTGCTGAGCTCCATGAGACTCTCTCAGGGGCTGGTGGCTCAGGCTGGCAGCAGGACCTGCTGGAGAGGGACTGGCTGGAGGCTCTGCCCCGCTCTGAGATGCTTGAGATGGGCTCTGGGGGGCAGAGAGGGGGTGGGACATGATGGGGAGGACAGGGAGGGTCAGCAGGGGTGTAATTCTGGGCTGGTCAGGCTGGGACCATGATCTTAAATCCCACAGGGGCTTCCAGGAGGGAAGAATCAAAATTGGAGGTAGAGCCAGAGCTGGAGGCTGGTCCAGGACTTGCAGGAGGAAATCTTAGACCCTGACAGAGTTTGAGCCAAGCTCCTCTTGAGATTGGGCTGGCTGAGGCCAGATGTGAGTGTAGGGAGTAGGCAAAGAAATTTGGGCCACTGGGAAGCTGGGGTGAAGGGCAGGTCTGATCTGATGACAACAGCCATGAGTCAACCCAGGCCGTGGGTGGAAGGGCCAGGGGTAAACAGGAGATGGAGTCAGGAGCCAGAGCAGGGTGGAGCTGGGCAGCAGGGCAGGAGAGGGGATCCTCCCCCTGGCCTCTGCTCTGGGGAGACCCCAGTTCTGGTGTCCCCACCCTCCAAGGGACATGGAGCTGTTGGAGCGAGTCCAGAGGAGGCCACAGAGATGAGCCAGGGGCTGGAGCATCTGGGGGCAGGCTGAGGGCCCTGGGGTTGTCCAGCCCGGCGGGGAGAAGACTA
>NW_008594212.1:19948-21397 GCF_000691845.1 Merops nubicus | reverse complement strand
TGAGCCCTTGAGCAGCCTTGTTTAGCTTAGATGTGTCCCTGCCCATGGCTGGAGGGTGGGTGAGGTGGCCTCTGGGCTCCCTTCCAACCTCAGCCATCCTGTGGTTCTGTGGTTCAGGATCCAGCCAGAGGGGTTCTGCTCCCTGCCAGGTGATGGCTGCACCTTGGGAAGCACCTCAGGACATCTCTGGCAGGGTCCCTGAAGGAGACGTGACCCAGGAGCCCCTCACCCCCACGGGGCTTTGCTCTCTCTCCACCCCTTGTGAGGCAAAGAGAATTCCCAGGGATTTAGGAGCTCCTTTCATCTCATCTGGGATTTGTTACTTCCCAAGTCAATCACTGAGCCGAGGCCACGTGTCAAAGATCTGGAGACCCACTGGGGGGTTCCTCAGCAGGACCCTTGGTGGTGGACAGCAGGGTGGAGCTTCTGGGACTCACCCCAGTGCCACTGGGGTAGCCAAGGCCACCAAGCAGCAGAGCCCCACGTTGGCCACCACCTAAGAGCTCAAACCAGAAGAAAATCCTTCCTTCCTGAGCCTTCTCCAGCTCCTCCAGTACCAGAGAGAGAGGAGAAGCTGGAAAGAAAAAGGATTTATTTATTTCACACCTCTTAAAACCATTTGCTAACTTCTAAATGAAAATTTCCTCCAGGGTTTTCATACTGAACAAACAACCCCCCCAAAAAAAAAGAATTCAGCAAAACAGGTTTGCAAAGTGTTTCAACGTTCCCACACTTGTGGGTTTGGGTTTTTTTAACTTTGAAAAAGCAGCTTTGGTGCAAAATCTGACCTTGTTTCCTTTCCAGCCCCGTGGTTTTTTCCATGAGAATGTACCCTGGGAAGTGGATTCTTCAGCGTGGAGGGATGCCCTCAACCCTCACACGCCTTTCCTTCCTTCCAGAGGGGAAAACAGAGTCTGCCCAAGTCCTCAGAGCTCCCCTGGGAGCTGCTTCTCTGCCCCCAGCCCATCCAGGCTCTCCAGAAGGCAAAGGAGCAGCCCTGAGCATCTCCAGATCCAGCAGCCAGAGCAGAATCCAGGGGCTGGAACTGAAGCAAGTTCCATTTTAGCTACAGTGAGAAATAAAAAAGAGATCCAGGGAAGTTTGGGCAGCCTGGGGAGGCCTGGGAGGGTTTGGAACTCAGCTTAGAGTTCTGGAAGAGATGGAGGGAAGTTCTGCTGTGGCCCAGGGGGAAGCACAAGCCCCAGGTCCCTGCTCCTCACTCGGCTGCAGTGGTTTTATACCAGCACCACAACTCAGGAGCCAGCCTTGGGTGGTGGCAGCTCTGGCTGAGCCCGTGCCCAGGGTGGCACCAGGACCAGCTGAGCCCTCAGGGTGTGAAGCAGGGGATCCACAACTCAGGAGCCAGCCTTGGGTGCTGGCAGCTCTGGCTGAGCCCGTGCCCGGGGTGGCACCAGGACCAGCTGAGCCCCCGGGGTGTGAAGCAGGGGG
>NW_008594212.1:18395-19897 GCF_000691845.1 Merops nubicus | reverse complement strand
GCAGAGCCCAACCCCTCCCTGGCTCCAGGCTCCTGTCAGGAGGTGTCAGAGCCAGAAGGTCTCCCCTGAGCCTCCTTTGCTCCAGGCTCAGCACCCCCAGCTCCCTCAGCTGCTCCTCCCCACACTTGCCCTCTAGACCCTTCCCCAGCAGCTCCGTTGCCCTTCTCTGCCCACGCTCCAGCCCCTCAAGCTCCTTCTGGGAGGCAGTGGCCCAAAATTCCATCTGTCAATGACTTTACCCAGGACCAGGAGCACAACCTTGTCCAGCACCGTGAGGTCTCTGAGCCACTCAGCACGTTCAGGGCTCGCTGCCTCACCCAACACCTTGCTCAGTGAGGGACCTGCCTCCAGCAGCACCCACCCTGGGCACTGCAGGGCCAGCCCCTCAAGCTCCTTCTGGGAGGCAGTGGCCCAAAATTCCATCTGTCAATGACTTTACCCAGGACCAGGAGCACAACCTTGTCCAGCACCGTGAGGTCTCTGAGCCACTCAGCACGTTCAGGGCTCGCTGCCTCACCCAACACCTTGCTCAGTGAGGGACCTGCCTCCAGCAGCACCCACCCTGGGCACTGCAGGGTGCAGAACCCTTTCCACGAGGGTGAAGGTGAAGGATTGGAACCCACACCAGCCCCCAGTGCTTCCAAACTGATGCCTGATGCTCCTAGGTGAGGGAGGAACTGCTCCCTGGGGAGGGGTCGGGGCAGCTCCACGTCCCACCAGCCCTTCAGCCCCACTGGGGAGTTGCTGGAAGGTGCCCAGGCTGGGAGTGACCTTGCTCCAGGGCACTGAGCCAGAGGAACGAGGGTGGATTCAAGCTCTTTCCATCCCCAGCAGCTCTGCAGAGCTCTCGGGGAGCTGGAGGTTCAGGCTGATGTCATTATGGGAAGAGATAAGGGTGAGATTCGCTCCTTGGCAGCTCTGCTCTTCACAGCTCCTGCCCCTGGAAGAAAAGAAAACTAGGGAGGAAAAAAAAATCCCCTCTGGGAGGTGTGGAGAGGCTGAAGTTCCCCTCCTGGCTGCCAGCACCCCGGTGGGAGGCAGGGCTGGGGTCCCAGCTCTCCCCTTCCCCATCTCCACCCTCCCCAGAGCTGGGCTGTGAGCGCTTTCTGCTGCAGCTCCCACGGCCAGGAGGGTGCCAAGAGCCTTCCTCTGCTCCACCAGCACAATTCTCCTCTTCCTTTTCAAATCCAACGTGTTTTCCTTCCTGCTAGGATTGTTTTTATTGGGAAAAAAGGACTCACGGAGCTCTTGCCGTTCATGGCACGGGAGCAAAACCCAGGGTAGGGAGTCAGGTTTGGCTCATAGGGTGAACAGAAGTTAATAAAGAAGATTAAGGGTGTAATTAGATCTCCGTGGCATCACGAGGGGGATATTAGGAATCATTAAGCAGACAAGAGGTTCAATCAAAAGGGGTTATTTAATAGGACACAAAATAGACAGACAGCCGAGCAGAGCAGGGGGCTCCCGGTGCCCCCCCCCCCAGCTTCCCCCCTCGGGGCACC
>NW_008594212.1:16738-18343 GCF_000691845.1 Merops nubicus | reverse complement strand
GGGCTCTGCCAGAGCAGCCCCGGGCACGGCCCAGGAGCTCAGTGCCCCAGCAGGAGCCTCCTCCCGGGTTCTCCTGCGGGTTCCAGTTCCAGCCAGGGGGTTCCCGTCCTCGTGCTGCAGTGGGGGCAGGTCCTGGTTCTCCACGGCAGGCTCCAGCCCTGGGCGTTCCCTGCCCAGAGGCTCCTGGTGCCTTGGGGAGCTCGGGGTGGGAAGCTCCAGACGAGGCCCCTCCAGGATTCACCGTCTGCTGCTGGACCTCGGCGTGGCCTGAGCGGCGTCGGCGCCCCGGCCGCGGAACCCCGAGGCTGTGACCTCCTCCAGGAAGCTGCTGGGCAGAGTTTGGGGTTACCAGAGACCAGGGGCTGACTTCTCACTCACTCAGGGAAAAAACCAACCCCACAGCCTGGCCTTCAGCCTTCCAACCAAGGCAGCAGAGTGCTCTCCAGCCTGGGAGCTGTCAGGACATCTCTCTGCTCCTCTGGTGCCACCAGGATGGGGGACACGTGGTGAGAGTGGCAAAGAGGAGAAGGTGTCCCCCCAAAATGTCCCCCCACAACCAACCCCCACGCCAACAGACAGCCCCATTTTTCAGCAACACATCCTCCACCCGTTCACAATGCAAAGCCCAAAGCTTTGGGGCTCTGATGACCCAACCTGGGCACCCAAATCTGGAGCCCCAAAACGTGAGGCTTGGATCATCAGGTCAACAAACACGGCCACCCATCTCCAAATTCTCAGCCCCATCCTGGGAGGTCTCTGGTCTCCCAGAGCCATGGACTTCAAGGCTTCCAGGAGGAGGGCAGCAGCTCCTGCTGGCCTGGCATCAGATGGTGCTGCCAGCCCTGCTCAGCCCCCAGGACAATGCCAGGAAGGGCAGCTCAGCCTCCTTCTCCTGTCTGGGTGATGAGGCAGGAAGAGGCAGGGTGGAAACCTCCTGCTGAGGCATCCTTGATGTCTCACAACCAACCCTCCCAGCAGCCCGGGTCACCCACGGGCCACAGGTCCCAGCTCCTCAGCCTCAGCCCAGGGCTCAGAGCCAGGGCAGGCGGGGGGCGGCCCCCGCCCCCGGCCGGCCAGCCTCTGCAGGCCACAGAGCTCAGGAACCAGCCACACGGAGGCCTCTGGGCAACAACCACCCAGGCCACTGGACCTGGAGGAAGATTTCACTCACTGAAACACTTCCAGCACAAACCCAGCTCCCTCCTCTCTTTGATTCCCCAAGGCAGCCCGAGGGATTTTGAGGGCAGGACCTGGAGGAACTCGTGGCCAAGTTGACCCCACAAAGTCAAGTGAATGCCAGAGTCGAGAGGGCTGAGCTCTGTGTCCTGCCCCAACTCAGATCCTGAGATCCTGAAAGGGGAATCTGCAAGATCCCAGCCCAAATCTGTCTCTAGGAGCAGAGGTAGGCTGGGCATTGGGTCATCTGGGAGGTCTCATGCTTGTGGGGCACCTTGAGCCTGGTGTGGACACGGCTGAGGGCTGTGGAGGCAGCTCTGTCAGCAAAGAACTCCTGCTGTGGGCAGCCCTGGGGGTGCAGAGAGGACTGACAGACTCATTGCATGGGTTTGGTTGGAAGGGACCTTTAACCTCATCTCCTCCAACCAC
>NW_008594212.1:15542-16684 GCF_000691845.1 Merops nubicus | reverse complement strand
TGCCGGTGATGGGGCAGCGACCACCTCTCTGGGCAACCTGGGCCAGGGGCTCACCACCCTCAGCATCCAAATTTTCTCCCTTCTCTTCAGTCTAAATCTCCCTCTTTCAGTTTAAAGCCATTGCACTTTGTTCTGGTGCAACAGGTTCTGCTCAAAACTCTGTCCCCAGCTTCCTTCCAAGTATTAAACACCCCCCAGCAGGTCTCCCCAGCTGGAGCCTTCTCCTCTGGGGCTGCCCCAGCCCAACTCTCTCCTGCTGGGCTCCCAGCAGAGGGGTGCCCCCCTCGGGGCATTGCTGGGGCTCCTCTGGCCCCTCTCCAGCAGGTTCTGCTGTGCTGAGGCCTCCAGAGCTGCCCCAGCACTGCAGGGGGGTCTCACAGAGGGGGGGCAGAGGGGCAGGATCCCCTCCCTGCCCTGCTGCCCACGCTGAGGGGGTGCAGCCCCTCACCCCCCCTGTGTGTGCAGTCTGGGAGGCAGCTGAGCCCCAGCAAGGCTCCCCCGTGAGCTGCAGGGAGGACACGTTTCCAGGAGGAGGGCTGGTTTCTCTGGCAATGAGACACAGCTCTGCCAGTTTCTAGGTTGACTCATTCCTTCAACACACCGACCCAGTTATCTGAACGTTAATGCTTCCAAAAAGAAGAAAAAACCCATCCAGAATTCAAAATCAAGATCTGCCACCAACCCTACAAAAAATGGGACTCCCCTGAACCAGCTCGAAGAGAATTCTACCTGCCCAGGGGGTGATTCTTGAGGATTTAATAAAATCATAGGGGTTTTTTTTAAACAAATTGCACATGTGGGCAAGTGGGTCAGGCTGGAGATCCCTGGGGATTAGTCCCAGCAGGTTTGGGCTTAACCTGCACCCTGGGTCAGGCAGCTCCACGTGCCAGATGTTTCCTCCTGCTCCTGGCCTTCCACTTTTAGCTGATTATTGATCATTTTTCGTGTTTCCTGCTCCAAACCCAGCAGAATTTCTTTGAAATCCACCTGCCTGGGCAGGAGAAGGGAATTGCTTGGCCCGTGGGAATGGTGGAAAATCTGCCAAGGGGAAGGAATCAGCTCCCTCCCTTTGAATCTCCTCTGGGGGAAGCCAGAGCTGCTCCTCTCCAGCTTTCAGCCCACAGCCCAGAGCGCCTCAAGAC
>NW_008594212.1:10010-15476 GCF_000691845.1 Merops nubicus | reverse complement strand
CAGGCTCTCTGCCTCCTCCAATCCCAAATCCAGGAATGATCTCCTTGGATTTTCTCTCCCTGTCCTCCCGCCACAGCAAAGCCCCTGAGGTGAAGAGCTCTTTGCATTCTGCATCTGCTGTGAACCCAGGACCCTCCACAGATGTTATCTGGAGAGTAGAGAGCTAACAAACCCCCCCCCCAGCTTTAACCCCAGTGTGAGTTTGGCCCAAATTCACCTGGTTCCTGCAGGGAATCACAGGAGCCATCACCACCCCAGTGATGCCCACCCCAGGGTGGAGCTTTTCAGCCCTCAGGCTCCTCAGGGAGGTGAACACGACCTCAGAGCCTCTCTCAGCTTTTGGACAACCACACCAGAAACGTTTTTGTGGGGCTACCAAAATTTCCAAAAGAAATTTGGGCTGAGGAGAAAACCACTGAAAGCTCCTTGGCTGTTTCTCCACCCCGTTGGTGTTCCTCAAAAAACTCTCCAGCCTGAGGGTGACCTGCTCACAGCAGCAGAGGGAGGAACAGAATGAAATCAGAATGGACTGAGAAGGGGCAGATTTGGGGCCATATTTCAGGATATGAGCATTCCAATCAGATCCTTGCATCTAAATCCATCCATGATCCACATAAACCCATCGAGATCCACAGGGAGAGATTCTCCTTGACACAACTGGGCAGCTTGAGGACACTTTGAACTTCACACATCCCACGTCCACTTTGGGACCCTCTTTGCAAAGACAGAACGTTGTAGTTTTCATCCCTACCTGGAGTATTTTTCACCCCCTCGTTTGGGGGGCTCTTAAGATGAGCTCTTGCCCAGATATGTGCCCCCAACCCAACAGAACCAGCTCCAGAGGCTCTTGTGGCTCCTGCTTTGTCCAGAGTGGACATCCCTGAAGCCACCCCCCAGCTGATGGACCCAGATGTTGATCCCAATTGAAGTTGTCTGCTCAGAACAATGAGAGCAGAGGATTATTGTGCTTACAGGGGCTGCTCAGCACATTAATATCCAAATCTCCTTGTTTATTGTGGCCTATCAACCCTAATCCAGCAGAAATCAGCAAGAGTTCATTAAAGGAAGGCCAGGGGATTACAGGAGGAGTTAGGACACAATGGAATCTCTTTCCACCCCTCAGACACCTTGGGGCACAATGGCAGAAGAGAATCAGGGAATGGGTTGGGGTTGGGAGAGAGCTTGGAGCTCCTGGAGTCCACCCAGGTCCCCACTGCCCCGTGTCCCTCACCCCACATCTCCAGGGCTTGGGAACCCCTCCAGGGGTGGGGACTCCACCACTGCCCTGGGCAGCCTGGCACAGCCCTGGGCAACCCTCCAGGGCAAGGAATTGTTCCTCAGGGGCAACTGAAACCTCCCCTGGGGAAACTTCAGACGTTTCCTCTTGACCTCTCATCCTGTGGCTTGTCCCTTGGGAGCAGAGCCCGACCCCCCCCTGGCTCCAGGCTCCTGTCAGGAGGTGTCAGAGCCAGAAGGTCTCCCCTGAGCCTCCTTTGCTCCAGGCTCAGCACCCCCAGCTCCCTCAGCTGCTCCTCCCCACACTTGGCCTCTAGCCCCTTCCCCAGCAGCTCCGTTGCCCTTCTCTGCCCACGCTCCAGCCCCTCAAGCTCCTTCTTGACCCAAAACCACCCCCAGGATTCAAGGTTCAGCCTCCCCAGTGGTCCCCATCCCTGAAGGGGTCCAAAACCCATGTAGGTGTGGCACTTGGGGCCATGGTTTAATGGTCAGGGTGGTGTTGGGTGGCAGCTGGACTGCATGATCTTAGAGCCCTTTTCCAACCTCAATAACTCTATGATTATTATTGATTTGCCCTCTCACATTAAGGAAATCTCACCCATGCCACTAGGAAGGAGCAGATCATTTAGGGTAGAGTAGTAGAGTCAACCCTCAAAAAAATCAACAGCCCCCTTTTTCTTTTAACCCCCCAGTTCATTCTTTGAAATGCAAATTTTGACACAGTAGCTGAGTTTTGCCTGTAAATAATTCAGAGGCTGCCCCAAACCAGAGTGGTGGCAGATCCCTGACTGGCTGAGGTCACTCATTACAGCCCAAACCTACAAAGTGAAGCCCTGCAGGTCTTAAATGTCATTGAGGAGAAGTGGCAGGCAATGTTCAGAGACCTTCTGGGTGCTCAGAGACCTTCTGGGTGCCCAAAGACCAAGGAGAAGGTCGCCCAGCATCCCCCAACTGGCCAACAGCAGAGCTGGGACATCAACCCCAAGCTCAGACCTCTCCTGCTCACCACAACTCTGCTCTCCTCCCACTCAAAATGCTGCTGGTGACTTCTCCCCATCCTGGTTTCCCCCCCAAGTGACAGTTTTTTGCTGAACTTGCTCCACCAACACTCTCAGGGTAGGTCTCAACCTCCCCAATATGGTGTAAAACACTCCAGAGGCCTCTGTGAGGCTGGATCTGAGGCAGAATTTCTTGACTGAGAGAGGGGGGAGGGGTTGGCCCAGGCTGCCCAGGGAGGTGCTGGAGTCCCCAGCCCTGGAGGGGTTCAGAAACCACGTGGAGGTGGCACTTGTGGCCATGGTTTAGTGCTCATGGGAGTGTTGGGTGATGTTGGGCTTGATCTTAGAGCTCTTTTCCAACCTTCAGGAGCTCCTTTTTGTGCTCAGCGTGGCACCCTGACCCCAGGCAGCTTCACAGCCCAGACACTGGTCAAAGTTTGCTGCAGGGATGCCAAAATCAGCCTCAAAACACACTGGTGGACTATGAGCTGCCAGCAGATGCCATGCTGAGCATGAAGGAGCTTTCCCTGTGCCCTTGCAGGTGACAATTCACTTCTCTGCTGGTTTTTCCTCAGTCAAAGGGCAGTGACTACATCCACTGGTCACTTTTTCTTCCTATTTCTAGGCTTGGCTGAAACAGGATTTAGTTCAAGGGCTACTTTGTCAAGCAGAGGGGGGAGCAAGCTGGGTAATTTGGGCTGGAATCACTGGAAATGTGGGCTAATACAGACTTGCCTTTGTAACCCAGTTCACAAAAGCAATTTACTTCTGGGCAGCAGCAGTTCAGGAGCTTTCCAAGCCTCCAAGAGGCAGCTAAAGCAAAGGCCAGACTGGGAATTGGGAGGGTTGGGGGGTTTTATTCTCAGCAGGTGATGACAGGAGCCACTGGGTTTTCCTGTGAGGGAGTTTTTATGGCTTTGGAGCCTGATGCTGCCTCACAGGCATGAAAAAGAAGGGGAAAAGGGCAGGGATTTTATAGATCTCACCGTGGAGTCTGATGCAGCAGCAAATAAGACCCAGTGTGGACTAAATTTTCACCTGTGCTCAAGTTTTCAGCTGAATCTCAAATGCTCAGATGAATATTTTGGGTTCAGGAAAGGTTGTTTGTGTTTCTGAACCAGCAGTGAGGAAATGCAGCAGGCACTGGTGGGCTGATGGGGTTGTTGGGGCACAGCAGAGCAGTTGCAGGTTTCTGGACAAGACTCTGTAACTCATGAAGTCATTGAGTTGTTTGGGTGGGGAGAGAGCTTGGAGCTCCTGGAGTCCCCCCAGGTCCCCCCTGCCCCGTGTCCCTCACCCCACATCTCCACGGCTTGGGAACCCCTCCAGGGGTGGGGACTCCACCACTGCCCTGGGCAGCCTGGCACAGCCCTGGGCAACCCTCCAGGGCAAGAAATGGTTCCTCAGGGGCAACTGAAACCTCCCCTGGGGCAACTTGAGGCCATTTCCTCTCGTCCTGTTGACAAATCTCAACAGAGACCCTTAGGAACAGCTTGCTCAGCTCAGCACAGGGGACATGAAGTGCCACCAGCAGTGCCCACCAGGAGCCCTTCCAGCTGCTGGGACACCCCAGGGACAGTGACCTGGAGCACAGATGAAGCTCAGCGTGGCCACTGATCACTCCCTGCAGGGATGAAGCCCTTACAAACATCCAGCCTTGCAGGAAAGGCAGCTCAGAGCTTAGAGATCCATCAGGAAAGCTCCATCCTCTAGGAGAAATGCAGAAGCTGCAGCTGATGCTGGGCAGCCAAGAGATCTCACTCACTCAGAGACCTCACCTCTAAGCACAGACACATGAACTTCACTGCTACCCAACGTGGCTGCTCCAGAATTCAGCAGGGGCAAGGAGACCACGGCTGGTTTTGGCTCCTGGTTTTTCTCAGAGCACGTGGTGAATGATAAGCAGGAAAACCCCAAACCCATCTTCCTCCCTGCCCTTGAATTTGGTAAAATGCACCTCAGACCTTCAGCTGGGGAAGGTGTCCCTCAGCCACGAGGAGCAGAGCTGGGCTTGGACCATCCACACATGGTTCTGTGTTTCACTGAGTGGTGAAGAGCATAGAACCACAGGGGGTTTGGGTTGGAGGGACCTCCAAGGGTCACCTAGTCCAACCCCCCTGCTATAAACAGGGACATCTCCAACTAGGTCAAGCTGCTCAGAGCCTCATCCAGCCTGATCTTGAATGTCCCCAGGGATGGAACCTCCACCAGCGCTCTGGGCAGCCTATTCCAGTGGTTCATCGCCCTCATACTGAACTTTTTCCTAACATCTGACCCAAATCTGCCCTTTTCCAGCTTAAAGCCATTCCCCCTCATCCTGTCCCTCCAAACCCTTGTGAATAATCCCTCCCCTGCTTCCTTGTAGGCCCCTTTCAGCTACTGGAAGGTCTCTACAACATCTCCCAGGACCTTCCTCATCTCCAGCCTGACCAACCCCAACTCCCCCCGCCCGTCTTCCTCCGAGAGCTTCTCCAGCCCTCTCCTTACAATCCCTGGGGCACCTCTGATTCCTGCTCGTGTTTTCCAGCCCCAGGGCTGCCCGGGGAAGCAGAGGGAACTCACCTCTTGGTGTTGTGGATGGTGGTGCCCCCCAGGACCAGGCGCACGCCGGGGTTGCTGCGGTTCAGGTTGTAGACGGTCAGCGCCTCTTCGTAGGTGGCCCCCCCGATGAGGAACACGATGATATCCTGAGGCCTGCAGAGAAAAGACCACCCGTGGGGATGGGGTAAAGCAAGGAGGAGTCCACCAGGGCACAGGGTGAGGTTTAGTGCCTGGCTGAGGTGCTGCTGGGGGTGGTGGCTTCAGATCTAGGCAGGGGTCCAAGGAGGCCGCGCTGCCTCCGAGCAGCACTGGGTTTGGTGGTGATGGAGCTACTGGGTTTGGGGTTTTGGGTTGGGGTGTGGTTTCACCTCAGTGGTTACACTCCCTGGGGTGTTCCAGAAAGCAGAGGAAAGGGGGAAGGAGACAAACCTTCTCCTGACAAAACCCAGAGGTGGCCCCATGACCCCCCTCCCCGGCTCTCCAGTAATCAGAGGAAAGGGGAAAAGAGACAAACCTTCTCCTGACAAAACCCAGAGGTGGCCCCATGACCCCCCTCCCCGGCTCTCCAAGGCCCCTGTCATTTCAGTTCAGTCACCAGACAGACCAAGAGCAAAACCTCTTCTGCCAGCAGAGCAGGGCTGTGGCTCAGAGAGAGTGTGACCTGTCACATCACACAGCCACAGAGTCCTCT
>NW_008594212.1:0-9897 GCF_000691845.1 Merops nubicus | reverse complement strand
CACTCCTGGTCACCCCTCCAGGGCAAGAAATTGTTCCTCAGGGGCAACTGAAACCTCCCCTGGGGCAACTTCAGACTGTTTCCTCTTTTCCTCTTGTCCTGTTGTTCCTTGGGAGCAGAGCCCGACCCCCCCCTGGCTCCAGGCTCCTGTCAGGAGGTGTCAGAGCCAGAAGGTCTCCCCTGAGCCTCCTTTGCTCCAGGCTCAGCACCCCCAGCTCCCTCAGCTGCTCCTCCCCACACTTGCCCTCTAGACCCTTCCCCAGCAGCTCTGTTGCCCTTCTCTGCCCACGCTCCAGCCCCTCAAGGTCCCTCTTGGAATGAGGGTTCCAAACCTGCCCCCAGGATTTGAGGTTCAGCCTCCCCAGTGCCCGCTGCAGATGGACAAATCCTGCCCTGCTCCTGCTGCCCACACCAGTGCTGCCCCAAGCCAGGAAACCAGAAAGCTCAGACCCACACCACAGCCTCCTTGCCCCTGGATAGGATGCAGAAAGGCAAAAACCCAAAGATTCTCTGTGACCAGCACCCCAGTGAGAGCAGAAGCCACTGAGCCACCTCCAGAGTGCTGGAGCCTCATCTTTGCAGCTCCCATCAGGTACAAAGCTCTGGGATCTGGCTGCAAATGTGCCTGTGTGATTTGGGGAGAGAAATGGAAGGGAAGGGGAGACAGAGCAGTGAGAGCTGCCACACCAAACATCCCCACACGCCCACCTTCTCTGTGCTGCATGTGAGAGAGGTGCTGAGCAGGCTGTGCCCCACTTCCCTGCTCAGGGAGAACATCCAGGGGGAGGAAGCTGCACTCCCCAACACCCAGCAAGTCAGGGAGGACCTTTAAGGCTACAGGACTGTTACTAACAGGAGTCAAACAGGAATAAACCAGGCAATTTCTGACCAAGAACTCTCAGGCAGACCAAATTCCACAGGATGAGTCTCCTCCCCCAGAGCATCCAGCACTGACCCTGCTGAGTCCTCGTGGAGCAGAGGGGAGGCTGAGAGTCCTCAGCCAGGCAGGGGCAGAACAAAGGGCTCTTGGTGCTCTCATGGAGGAACCCTGGGGGTTACTGCTGCTCTCCAGGGCAAACCATAAGCAATTTGGGAATGGGAAGGAATTCTGAGGCTGTTCCAGGATTAGTGGGAATTAAATCTAGAGCCCTGCTGTGGATCTCCTCGGGTAAACCACCCATGGATCAGCTGCACGCTCAAACCCTCCACTCAGGAGGGAAAAGCCACTTCCTTGACCAAAAAAACCAGAGTTTTGCCTTAAAACAAAGCCCTCCAGGAGCCACAAGCCACCCTGGAGAGGAGAGGATGGCTGTGACAGAGGCAGAGCTGCCCTCCCTCCTCTGCAGGGCTGGGGGAAGCTCAGCGTGCAGCTGAGAGGTTCCACATCACAGGCTGTGAGCTGAGGCTTCCAAAAAAGGAGATTTTTTCCTCCTCTCTGCCTGAGGAGATCCCTCGCCCAGCCCTGCAGATGTGTGGCAGCCACAGATGCCTCCACATGGCTCCAAATTCCTCCACTCCCTCAAGCAGCCAACAGGAACTTGCCCCTCAGCAGAGGAGGGGCAGAAGGGTCGTGTCCCACCCCAGGGAGAGGATCTTCCACCTTCAAGCCTGACCTCTGATGGGCTTCCAGACAAGGTCACCTTCCCAGATTTTCCAAGAAGGAGGTAAATTGAGAGGCAGGAAGGAGCTGGGTCCCCTCTGGAGCCCTGAGGAGCCTTTTCCTGCTGCTGCTTCAGAGCCAGCAAGGGCCCAGGTTTGGTTTTAGAAGTGCAGCAGTGACAGAGCTGCCTTGTTGTATGAGAGGGACCCAAATCTTCTTAGGGAAACCAGCATCAGGCCCAGTAGGTCTGGTTGGGACAAATCCCAAATCATAGAATGGCTGAGGTTGGAAGGGAGCCCAGAGATCATCTCCCCCACCCTCCAGCCATGGGCAGGGACACCTCTCAGCTACACCAGGTTGCTCAAGGCCTCATCCAACCTGGCCCTGAACACCTCCAGGGAGGGGCATCCACAGCTCTCTGGGCCATCAGAGTCACCTCAGGCTGGAGAACTTCTGCCTAAGGTCCAGTCTCAACCTCCTCTCCTCCAGTCTGAACCATTTCCCCTGGTCCTGTCCCTGGGCACTCCTGGGAAAATCCCTCTCCAGCCTTCCTGGAGGGTCCCTGAGGGACTGGGGGCAGTTCTAAGGTCCCCCAGAGTCTTCTCTCCTCCAGGCTGGACAACCCCAGTGCCCTCAGCCTGGCCCCAGATGCTCCAGCCCCTGGCTCATCTCTGTGGCCTCCTCTGGACTCGCTCCAACAGCTCCATGTCCCTTGGAGGGTGGGGCCACCAGAACTGGGGTCTCCCCAGAGCAGAGGCCAGGGGGAGAATCCCCTCTCCTGCCCTGCTGCCCACACTCCTCTCGGTGCCCCCCAGTTGGCCCTTGGGGCTGCACCAGCTCTGCTGGCTCCTCTTGAGCTTCTCACCACCCCACACCCCCAAGTCCTTCTCTTTGGGGCCAGAGTGTAACCAAGGAGAAAACTCCACCCCACGAGGAGGTTCCAGCAGAGCCTGGTGAGCAGAGGACACCCCAGGACCCCAGACCCCATTTTGTAGGGCATGTGATGGTGCTGGAGCCCCTCACTGGGGCCCACAGAAACTTTGGGAACCTTTTCAAGCTGGTAATTCCCAGCAGTGAGGTGGAAGGGACACAGGGAAAGGATTAAACACAGCAGGAAACAGAGGAGAAGTGACAAAAAGTGGAACTGCTCCTCACTCCCTCCTAGGAACCCTGCTCAGAGCTTTGCACAGATTCCCTCTCCTTCCCCACTGCCTATTTCCACCCCTGAGCTGGGACCTGGAGCTTTCCCCTCCCTTGCAACAGCCTCGTGTATCATCCAGCAAGAAAAGAGTTCAAAAGAATCCTTTCAAATTCTTTGCTGTTCAAGCAAACTGCATCCCTTTGATCAAAAAAAAAACCATCCAGAGCCTCTCCCCCTGCCCTGCTGCTGAACTCCTGCAGAGGGCTGGAACACCCCCTCTGGAAGCAGACAGCAAGAAGCAGTGGAGCCCAGTTTGCCCTGGGCTGGGATTTCTCACCCAAAATTCTGTGAAATCCTGAAATTTCAATTCCTCACTCCATTGGCACTAAGGGAAAACCATCCAGTGGAGTTTCTTCTTCCAAATCTGTTGGTTTTTTAAGGAGCCCCCCCTGTTTTTATGGCATTTCATGGAATATTCACCCTTTAGAGGTATTAGGAACAATTTCTCCCCCTGGAGGGTTGTCCAGGCTGGGCAGTGGGGGAGTCTCCATCCCTGGAGGGGTTTCAGAAGAGTTTGGAAGTTCTGCCTTTGTATTTTGAGATTTACTTGAACAGGTTTCACATCTTTTAGCTCAGAGACAAGGCTGGAGCTGCCGTGGAGAAAGGAGGAACATGCAAACTCCACTTCCATCCATCCACCTTCTGCTTTCCTTCAGTTTGAGGTAGGACTTAAACCCTTCTGAGGCCCCCCCCCAAATAAATGACTCACGTGCTCCTTGCAGCAGGATTCTCAGGTTCCTGGGTCCTTTTCCTCACATTTAAAGATAAATCTAAGTGAAAGTAGCTCAGGAAAATATCAGTGGGAACTGAAAATGAGCAGATAAAGGCCAGATGAGGAATTGTTTCTAGTGAGCTCAGCACAGACCCAGCTCAGGGCTGCCTGGATGCAGTTGCTGCTGTTCCACCAGTCCCCTTTCAGATCCACCACAACCTGCATCTCTCAACCTCTCCTTTTTTGGGCTAAATTCCATCCCAGGGAAGAGCTGCTTTCAAGGACAGAGTCTCTGTGCTAGGGGCCTTGCTGTTTCACACCTACTGACACCACCCAATCTAAAATCCACCTTTTATTTCAAAGGGAAAATCTGGAGCAAGGGAGAAATCTTGTTTTCTGGTCCACCAGGGACACCCACAAATTGTCCCTTGGTTGACTGTGAGTCTTGTTCATACCTCAGACATCCCCTGCTGTCAGCCTGGTGTGGAATTTGGATGCATTTGGGTACCAAAGACATTTCTGCTGTCATCAGAGGGATGGAAATACCCCCAGGGCAGAGCTGAGGAGGGAGAGCAGCTCCCCAGGCATCAACTGGCTCTTGGACACACTCCTGCCCCTCCCACCCACTTGACACCACTGACCCTTGGTCCCCAAGTCCACTCCTCTCCTGCAGCAGAATTCCTCCCTTGAATTCATCTTCTGCTTCACTAAAAAGGTGCCAGATGTTGCCAAAAAGCCAACAACACACAACAAACCATGATTGTTGGAACACCACAAGGAAAACACCTTCCCCAGAACACCAGGGCATTGAGGAGACCTGGAGGAAGACTCAGAGAATCCCTGGGATGATCTCAGGTTCTTCTCCTCCAAGGCCACTGCCACGAGGAGTCACAACTACAGGAGCTCAACTTAATTTACAAGAAGGAAACTGCAGTACCCAAGAAAGGAGATTTGTCCAGAAAGCTGCTAGAGGAGGACTTGTCATCTGCTAATGACTCAGTGCCCTCCCTCCCAGGCCATATCCACCTTTCATGACCTCACTGACAAGGGATTTGTTTAGCTCCAGCAAAGTCAGCTAGAAGCAACCAGGCAGAATTCTCTCAATTAGGAGTTATTAGCTATATTCATCAAGATCCTGCTCTCCTCAGGAATAGCAACTGGCTCAGAAAGGAGAGCTTGTGGCTGGGTTATTTTTGGGACTCTACAAATAAATGCCAGATGGCATGGAATGAAGTTAGGGGGCATGAAATCCATCATGTGAACGTCCTGGCAGCTTGGTGCAATGGTTCTATCCTTTACCTGAGCCCTGGAAATGGGAACATCACATCTTGGCCAGCAAGCAAAGACAAACTTATTTCAGCCTGAGTGGCCCCCTCCAGGGAACCTGTGTGAGGATATGAGACCTACACAGCTGGGACTAGAGGGCAAGTGTGGGGAGGAGCAGCTGAGGGAGCTGGGGGTGCTGAGCCTGGAGCAAAGGAGGCTCAGGGGAGACCTTCTGGCTCTGACACCTCCTGACAGGAGCCTGGAGCCAGGGGGGGGTCGGGCTCTGCTCCCAAGGGACAAGCCACAGGACAAGAGGAAAAGAGGAAACAGTCTGAAGTTGCCCCAGGGGAGGTTTCAGTTGCCCCTGAGGAACAATTCCTTGCCCTGGAGGGTTGCCCAGGGCTGTGCCAGGCTGCCCAGGGCAGTGGTGGAGTCCCCACCCCTGGAGGGGTTCCCAAGCCGTGGAGATGTGGGGTGAGGGACACGGCTCAGGGGGGACCTGGGTGGACTCCAGGAGCTCCAAGCTCTCTCCCAACCCAAACAACTCATGATTCCACACTTCTAACCACGACACATCTCTGCTAAGCCTGAGTTTTGTTCCTCTTCAGGCAAACAACCAAGCACGTGGCAGCACCAGGGGCAGCAGATCTATTTCAGTGCCAGCCTCTGCCCTGAAGGCCCCACGTACCTGTCCCGCAGAGTGTTGGGACCCAGGTAGGGGTACTGGCTGTCCTTCAGCTTCCCTTTGATGAGCTGATCTAGAGTCTCCTGGAGGAGAGGCTGGTGTTGGGTATACACGTTCTCCACGCCCTGCGGTGCAAGAGAAGCTCTGGTTACCAACTCCCACAGCAAGGGAGATCTCCCAAGGTGCCCAAAGGGGAGCAGCAGCATCTGATGGATGCAGCAAGATGGTTTCAGCTGTGGCAGATCCATACCTTCAGCCCTTTGAGGAACTGCTTGGTGATGGCTACAGCATCCTTGGGGCTGAACAGGTCGCTGCCCCGCACCCGTTTCCCTCCGTACTCCACGACAGCAGCCACGAGCTGTGGGGAGAGGCAAAACCACAGTCCTGCTGGCCTGAGGAGGACCAAGGAGTCAAGGAGGTGGATCCCAAGCAGATAATGCAGCACAGAGAAGGGAGGGGGAAGAGGAGAGGGGTTCTCCAGCCCCACCAAGCGGGTCAGCCTCTCGTGAGGCCGCCTGCGGGAGCGAGGACTTCACGGCGTGCTGCAGGCAGAGCAGATCTTCCCCAGGAGGTGACATCATCCTGCTTCTCCACCTCCTCTCCAGCTGCTCACCACGTCTGCCAAGCACTTGCCGCCCTCTCCCTCCCTCCCAGCCCAGCCCAGCTCCTCTCAGAGTCTCCCAAGTCCTTTGCTGCAGCTATTGCCTGGGGAGGGAGAGGGGGAGGAGAAGGAAACGTGTTCCAGGCCCATTCCTGTGCCCAGCAGACCCCTGGTGTGCCCACCACCTCCCCTCCATGCAAGAACATCACTGATTTGAGGACTGGAAGTCAAGAGAAGAGTTTTTTCATCTCAAGTCACCCCTGCAGGCCCCAGCCCAGCTCAGGGATCTTCTCCAAGGGCGGAATTTGAGAGAAAACCACCGAGCTGAACTGAACCTGGGAGGTTTTACCCCAGTTGGAAGGAGGAGTGGTGGGGTTACCTTCCTGTACCTCTCGGAGACACCTCTGGTCCTGAGCTCTGCCATCAGCCCTGGCAGGCTGTTGCTGCTGTGCCTCTCATAGTGCAGGGCATAGAGCATCACCAGGCGGGCAGCGTCCAGCTCGGTCACCTTGGGGTTCTGGAGGAGGCGCCTCACATTCTGCAGGGAGAGAGAGAAAGGGGTGAGTGGAGAGGCCTTCAAAGGGCTGGGAGATCAGGGTCATCCTGAGCCCACTGCCCAGCAACAGAACTGCAGGCAAGAGGGTGAAATTGTGTCACCAGCAACAAGCTTCTCACCAGCTCCGGGAGCTGGGGATTTGTGCCGGGGTTCTGGCTCCACTCCTCACTCCCTGTGATGTGCTGGGAGGTGGAATCACAGAACCACAGATGGGTTTGGGTGGGAAGGGACCTTCCAAACTCATCTCCTCCAGCCTCCCTGCAGGGAGCAGGGACAGCCCCAGCTAGAGCAGGGTGCTCAGAGCCCTCAGCCTCCCCTGGAAGGTCTCCAGGACATCAACCATCTCTCTGGGCAAGCTGGGCCAGGGGCTCAACACCCTCAGTGTCCAAATTTCTCCCTTCTCCCTAGTCTAAATCTCCCTCTTTTAGTTTAAACCCATCCCCCCTTGTCCTGGTGCAACAGGCCCTGCTCAAAACTCTGTCCCCAGCCTCCTGGTAGTTCCCAAGTGCCTCCCCTGATGGGGGACATGAGGAGACACTGACAGAAAGCTTCAAGCTGAGCAGAGCCAGGACTGGCCCCTGTAATATTGACTGCCAAGAAAAAAAGATCTGGGATAATTCCATTACACCTATTTTGCTTTGTTTCAAAAGGTGCCAGGCAGAAGCATCAAAGTCTCAGAGGATGTGAGAAATGGAGGAGCAAATATCAAGCTTTTGGAGGCAAAGGAGGGAAGGAATTAAACATCAACAGGATAAAAAAGATCACAGCACAGCAGGTAAATACCAGAACCCACAGTTATTATTTCCAGTAGGCAGATTGTTGCTTTTTCTGCTGAAGAGAACATGGTGCCACTGCTTGCACACCCCAGAGAGGCAGCCTGGGCTACACTGATCTCTTCTTCCCCAAAAATTCCCAGCTTAAACCCCCAAACATTCTGATCTTGAATCCCCAACTCAATTCTAGAATCACATCAGTGTGAGAGGAAGGCCATGGAAGTAACTTCCCTTAAATGATAGATCCTTGCTGGAAAAGTTTCAGAATTCAGTGGTTTTGGGGATCTCTCCAGTTTGGAGACTCCCCAGCCTCTCTGGGCACCCTCACCCCCAAAGAAGTTTCTCCTCCTGCTCAGGTGGCACCTCCTGGGTTCCAGTTGGTGCCCGTTGCCCCTTGGCCTGTCCCTGGGCACCACTGAGCAGAGTCTGGCCCCAGCCTCTTGCCCCCCGGGGGCCCTTTAGCTCTTGCTCAGCACTGCTCAGATCCCCTCTGAGGCTTCTCTGCTCCAGCTCAGCAGCCCCAGGGCTCTCAGCCTGGCCTGGCACAGAGATGCTCCAGCCCCTCAGCATCTCCAGAGCCTCTGCTGGGCTCTCTCAGGTAGCTCCTGGTCTCTCTTGGAAAGCCCAGAACCAGCCACACTCTCCCTGTGCTGCATATTAAAGCCAAACAACTGGGCTGCACTAGCTCCAAGGCACAGGAGCAGAAGAGCTGCCAGCTTTACAGCAGCAGCAAAGGCAGTTCCAGGAGAAGCAGGGAGGATTTTTCCACTCTGGAAGTGAACATGACCTTCAAACACTCCCCAGCTCCCAGCACAACCTTTGCTGGCCCACCCAAAAACGTTCACCCAGCAGCTGGGAAACCAAGTTGTGAAGCTGCCATCATTTTCCTCAGCCACTCAGCAGCATTTGCTGTCACAAAACTACCAGCTCCAACCCTGGCTTGGAGGAGGAGGAGCAGGATTTTGACTGTTCCCCTCGGGAAGGTCAGGAATTCACCTGGGAGAGCAGCACAGAGCCCCAGGGAGGTGGCAGCTGGAGGATTCCTCATGCTGAGGCAGGGCTGATCTGAGTGGGAAACGTGCAGGACAGAACAGCTATTGTCCATCCCTCAGACAGGGATTCCAACCCCCTCCCATCCAGCTCTCAAGGCCCATGTACTATGTCAAGATTAATAAGAGATCAGGGGAAGAACAACCCAAATGTACTGTACAAAGGGGCCCTGGGCCAGCAGGGCCATTACCAGTCGCTGGAGTTGCAGCAGGGGGGAGAACAATTCTGCCTTTATTCCAAGCCCTGGCTCATTCTTCATTGTTTCTGTGGCCTTGGCCCTTCCCTGCTGCTGGGAGATGGTGGCAGGGAACTGCCTGGGGCAGCAAAGCTCCAGAGATGCTGATCTCTGAGCAGAAAGAGCTCAGCTCCACAGTTCTGCCTTCACCTCCCTGCTGCTGCACGTGTTCCAGTCTCTCTCAGCTGGTGGAGATTCAACAGAGCCCCACGGGCAGCACATGAGGAAATTTTGGCAGCTTTCCTGCTTGAAAACCTGCAGAAATATTTGGTTTTTGGGGGAGAGGTGAATTAGAATCATAGAATTAGCACCAAGGTGAACTCCAGTGCAGCACTGGGCTGGGGGGGGGGGGACCTGCCTGCCTTCAGCACTGCCACAACAGCATCACCAGAGTCCACAGCACTCCTTTCTTCAACAAATCACAGATAATAAAGGAGATCAACATCTTCCAGAGCTCCCAGGTTTGACCAGTGCTGCTCTGTGCTGTGTTAATAACACCAGGAACAACAGATCAGAGCCCAGATGCAACGGGCTGATGGATCAGACCTCAAATATTTGACATTTCAACTGCAAAAGCTCCATCTAGAAACAACAAGACAGCCAAAGAACCTCAGAGGCTGTTTGCAGCAACCCCATTTTCTGGCTACATTCCCACTTGGATGCTTAGTTGTTTAATTTCTACCCAATATAAGCTGTTGAATTGCCTCTATACACTCACCCATCTATAGAGCCACCATGGCTTTGACCAGCCTGTGCTGATTCACCTCACCTCAGGATCTGGGAACAGATTATGGCACTTGAAGAGGCTAATATTATCCTCTGGCCACCCACTTGGAGCACAGAATGACACCTCTTTTACATCTGTTGAGGACACTTGGGTTTATTTTCTACTCCAACTCGTGTAAAGGAGTCTGTTCTATGGTGTAGCTTTCACCTTAGCTATGAAAAAAATGAAGGAATTGGGTTTTTTCACACCAAGTCACTGGCTGAGCTCTGCTTCAGTCCTTGTCCCACCCAACAATGCCACGATTTTCCCTGAACACTCAGCAGCCACCATTCATCACTGGGTCAGGTCACAGAGCCCAAGGAGCCAGCGTGGGGTCACAACTTCAGGCTGTAAGGAACTCTCTGTTAGGCTTTTTCAGTCCTCTTTGCCAAAGAAATCTTTTATCTAAGAGGCTTTCCATGGGTTTTATGTGAAAGAAGGGGAAAAAAAAAA
>NW_008594211.1:3086-16059 GCF_000691845.1 Merops nubicus | reverse complement strand
GGCGGCCACCTCCACCACCCTGCCAACAGAAGGGACCCGGTCAGACACCCGCCGCCAGGAACCCGCCCGCCTCCCGGAGGCCTCACCGCGTTCAGCCAGCCCAGCCACGGCCGGCACGCCTGCGCTTCTCTGTCCCGCCTGCGGGGCACTGCTTCGGGAAATGTAAAATCTGCAATGTTTTCAAAGGACTGGCAGATTTTTACTGCAATTGGATGTTGCTTTAATTATGCTGTTCTCATCAGCTGACATTCTGACTTTTCTTCCACAGACACAGCAAAGTAAATTTGGTTTTTCCCCTTTAAAACAAATGCACATCAGACACTTTCTCACAAAGAAATGCTTATGGAGCTTATGAAACTTCAGCTAGGGAGAGGCAGGAAACTAATAATAATAAGATTTTTGCAGAGCGTTTTTCTGAACCTCTTTCAAACAAATGTTGCAAGAATTCTCTCATTTTCAGATTAAGTTTCCAGGCATTTTTCAATAAACCCTTTATTAAGAAACCCTTCTACCCACCTTTGAATCCGTTGGGGTGTTTTTTTGATATAGAGATCTGACCTACTGCCTTCAGTTCTGGCTTCTTATTTTGCTGTTGGTTTCCTTTCCATAACACTGAAATTCATGGGGGAACATGGACAGTGCTTTGTTTGAGGAGAGGTGAACACACACCCAACTCCACACTCTCAAAGAGCCATGGTTGTTTTTAATAATCAAGTCTATACAGTATTTTCACCCACCTCACAGTTCCTCAAAATATCAGAGCTGCTGATGCACACTTCTGATCTATGCTGTTCTCCCCTTGCTCAGGCAATCCCTACCTTGCTGTCTGAAACATTACAAGACCTGAGAAGAAGGTCTCCTCCATTAAAAGACAGCAAGGACACTTCCAGTGTCTCTGTTCACACCACAATCAAAAACCCAGGGAATTTCCATCACTAGTCCAAAATCAAAGCTATGCTTTCCTGGTTTTTTGGTTAGTTTGGGTGGTTTTTTTTTCCCCCCTATGCTAAAAATGCATCAGAGGATTTTATGCTTTTGTGCTAGAAACAAATCAGCTGGGACAAATAAATGTCTTCCCAAGCAGTCTTAAGAATATGCACATCAAAATGTTTGTTCCTTTAGAGAATATCCATGAAGAGTTAGGTTTTTAGGCAAAAAGCTCTTTTAGCACAAAGTCCACGTCTCAAGTGCAAAAATTATTTCAAGATAAAACACAAAGAATCTAAAATAGCTTTTGGTATGTGTATCAGTAATTTCTGGCACATAAAAGACTAATGGGTTGTTTTATATGATTATCAGTTTCTGAACCTCTATGCAACACTGAGATCTTTCAGCATCTCTGCAAGAGACTTCATAAAGTAATTAATTTAGGGACAACTTACTTTCCACCACAGCTATCCACCTGAACTTCCTTCCCCACCTTTCTCTCCTGAGCAGCACATACTCTCAGAGTGGCTGCAGTTAAGAAGTACAGTAGAACATGGACTGTAGCACATGTGTAGTACCTGTACAGCACACTTGCAGTACACATGCTGGGTAACAGGTTAAGCATACACTTAACATCAAACTTCAGGAAGCTGACCCTCATAGCTGTTCCTCCACATGAGTGAAAAACAAAGTCTAAAAGCTCCTGACAATCTATATGTGCAATATTCTTCAAGACAGCATCAAATGCCACCTCCTAAGGAACTGTCACCAGCATTACATATAAAAGACAAAAGAGTTCTACAAGCTAAAAGAGCAGGAGAAGCAGCAGTAATGTGCTTCATGGGAAGTGGCAGTTCACCCACTTACTGCACTGTTCCCAAAGGAGCCAAATCAAGCCAGATGAGTGAATTCAAATGACTTACCCCTCCCTTAGATACCAAGCAGAAGTTCTATGATATTCTTCCCTCTTTTAGTCACTGAACAAATGTCAGTTTTATTATAATGCCATGCTTGAGTTCACATACAGTTCTAAATGCAACAGTTCCCCTTAGTTACTCAAGAAATAAATTGCTAAGAAAACTAAGTTGATCTGTTTGCAAACATACACATCCTCTTGCAGTGCCTTTTTAAAGAACATTTCATTTTGCTTTGCTAGTGTCTGTTTCTTCACAGACAAACCAGCCTCACCTCAGTAGTTTCTACTGTGTTGGCTCCTTTTTTGTCCCCCGACCCATTCCTAAGCTCTTAAATAAACTCAGTGATGTGCATCTTTTAATTTAATAAATGTGAGAAACAGGAAAAAATAGGAATGAGTTCCCAGAAAGACAGTTCAGAAATGGAAGTGAAAAAACAACTGCAGCTTGGTGTTTTTTTTTTTGCAACAAGTGTTTCCCAGCTGAGAGGATTACAAATGAAGAGATTTACAGGTTAAGAGTTTTATGGACTAAGAGGTTTCCAAGCTGAGGTGCATTAATCTGCAGGTATACACATGGGCCCAGAGATTGTGACTGAGGTCCAAGTTTGTAGGAGAACGGCAAGAGAGTCATCCCAAATATGAGGATGACAAGGGTGTTGAAAGAGGGTGGACAAGTGTTATCTTTTTGAGTCTAGGAAACAAGGAAACTACAAACTACTAACTGGTACTGCTGATAAAAAGCAGTACTACCTCTCCCTAGCCCTAGCAAACTTGTAAATGGAGTTATCTTGATGTGGCTGGCTACTGTCAGCCTTCCAGAAAATTGTTTTCCCCTCACATGTCACTTGTTACAAAAGGTGGTGCTTCCTTTCCCTCCTATCCCCCTTCCCTCCCCTCCATGTAGACCTCAATACAGCTTAAAAGCTTGGCTTATCAGTTTCATTGCTCCATATTTATAACCAAAGGGGCCATATTTCAAATAGCCCAACAACCATTCCTTCATTCTCTTTCAGGATCAGGTGAATACAAAGGATGGTCACTTTCAATCATCATTACAGATAACAAAAACACTCATTCTAACAAAGGATGGTCACTTTCAATCATCATAACAAAAACACTCATTCTCCCCCAAGCAGTAAGTTACACCCTTTCCTGTGCTTTTAACACTAGCAACAAACAGCCCACTAAGCCCCACACATGCACGCTTCTAGTGCTGGAGACTGCCAACCCATGCTCAGATTTCTCAACCCAGACACAGCTTCAGCAAGATTACCTTTCTTTTTCCATCATGATCTGCACCGGGCTTAGCTGGTTGCTCTTATTGCCCGTTCCCAGCTGCCCATAAGTGTTAGCTCCCCAGGCATAGAGCAACCCCTCATCGGTTAGTGCCAGCGTGTGCGCATAGCCACAGGCAATCTGTAAGCAAAGGGAGGAGGTTACACGGACCAGAACACACCACAGGCACAAGGGTGGCACACATCACCTCAGCCTGGCTGAGGTCAAACATCTCAGGCATTCTTCATGTAGCACTACAGTATGTTATTGCTCAGGACTTAAAGCTAACAAAAAAAATGTTAACTGTAGGTACTGGAAAAGTCCCAACTTCATTGATTTTGTGTTCATTGGTGACTCCTAAATAATTTACTGCACTCTTGCCAAGTCTCCCCAGCCTCTACTTGCTTTCAGTTGCAGACTCTTCACACAAAAGCCAGTGAACTTCATCATCACATCTTGCAGCTTTCATTATTTGGTATTTTGAATACTATACAAACTCTGAGAGCTGTGGTTCAACAGCCAACAATTGTTCAACCCAAGTTATCACATTAACTCCACTGAACCTTACAAAAAAACTGGGCAATCCCAAATTTTAGTCTTATTCTTTAGCTGAGAGAAAACAAAAAAAAAACTAAACCCAACCAAACCCACACCCATGACTCTCATTCTCCTTCACTTCAGAAGGGCTAATTAGAATATTGATGTAGAATATAATTTGAACATCTTGTTCCCCTTCATTTATTGTCTTTGCTTAGTGCATTTGTTTAATTCATACCTGTAACCAAGATGCAATTTGTATCCATAGCATAATTTGCTTATAGTTACACTAACTTTAAACCATATCAAACATTTACAAAACCAATTATTTTACAGCTGACTTCCACTTCTTATAAGCCTAATATAATTTATAGGAGCCCAAAAAACATTGACAATCTGAACTGTGAACTCTAGAGGCAGGTGTAAGATCCCAAAGGCACAGTTTCAGCAGGTGCAAGCAGCACAGAAGCCTTTTCCCCCCCATGAGACCCACCTGGAGCACGCAGACCCCGTGCAGCGCCGCCACCCTGCACGGCGTCAGCTGGTTCCCGTTGTTGCCCAGGCCCAGCTGGCCAGTGCCATTGTAGCCCCAGCCATACACCTGCCCAAAGGGAAGCAAAGTAAGACACTTCTCTGCAGAGGCAGGGAGCATTTAAGGTTTAGTATCAAGCCAAAGTCAAAAAGTACATCTCACTGAAAAACTGTAAGCTGTTTGCAGAGCAATACGGAGGAGGCTGAAGGACACTGAACACACTGCAGTGATGGAGTGTGCAGTGTTAAATCCTGCATCTGCCCTTCAAGGAAGCTTTCTGAAAACATATTTGTCTTTGAAGGACCTGGAATTTTGCAATAAACTTACACCAAAATCTCTCCCACAGCATCAGTGTCTTTGTTGACTTTTACACCTTCCTTTCCCCTTATTACTTATTCTGGGTTTTTGCTTGTTTTGTTTTTAAAGGAAATAATAACTTCGTTCTTCTGATCAGCTGATTGGTAGCTATTGGATTGGTCTGAACTGAGGTCCCCAGTTTAGTGTTTTGTTATGCTGGACACACCAAGGTAAAGTATGTACAACAGAAGCTCATCTCAACCTCAGGGACTTTTAACAGTCCCTTCAGTCACAAAGAAATGCTACACTCAGAGTTTGGTGAAATGTAGTAAAACTGAGGTTACAGTTCATACCTAGAAGCAAGACAGCACCACCAACTTATGTGAAATAGATCAGTTGCATGATACTGGGGCAATGTTCAAAAGTTTGGTTTGGCTTTGTTGCTGGCAATTAAGCAATGTGTTTGGGAAGCAGGATTAGCCAGTGTATTCTTGCAGAAAGTTTAAGTATTTAGTGGTGCATGCTTTCCAAAAATTAAGACACACGTTAAACAACCTCTTGAAGAATGAAGACAGACATGCTTAATACAACTACTTGAATTCTTGCAGTTGCAGACTCAGTAAGAATTAACTTCCAATACAGCCTTTGCCATATGAAGGCATGTTCAGTGTAAAGAGACCAACAGTTAACTGCAGTTTTCCCTAAATGAGTCTCATGGAATTTATCCCTAACTCTGGCATAACTATCAGTCCAACTGTGTAACCTGAGGACTCCATATCAGCCTGTCTCCAGTTCACCCATTAACCCCCTGAGTTCAGGTCCCACAGAGAGACCATCTGAATGCAGCAGTGCTTACCTCACCGTTGTTTATCACAGCCATGGAGGAGGTCTGGCCACAAGCAATGCCAACCACCATTTTCCCCTGTAAGCAGTTGGAAACTCTGCGAGGCGTTGGCTGGTTTGCTGTAGATCCAGATCCAACTTGCCCACAGTTGTTATAGCCCCAAGCATACAGCTGTCCACAAAAACAGACAAAAAACCTGCAGTTTAAGCCTCCAGTAATGACAGTCATAAATTATAAGCTTACTGTAGTCAGCAACAGAGTGGGGATGGTATCCTATTTATTGAGCTAAAATGCTTAAAGTTCATTTTCAACAGCTGAAAATTATCAACAGCAATAGGACTGATCTAGGAAATATGAACACAGCACTTTTCAGCTTCTGGCTACAGAATCAGAGCACCTGACTACAGCAGGAAACAAAAGGAACATTTTCCTATTAAATGTGTCACAGTATGAGACTTTTATACCTTTCAAGAAGATGTTTTTGTCAGCCCATGTTTCAAAGTAGCAAAACTCTTACACAATAGCCCTGGCAAAAAAGCAGAATCTCTGACAGTTCAAAATATGACTAGCAAACTAATAAAAAGAAACCTAAAAATATTGGCTTCTTTCATCTAAACAGGAAAGTAGTTTGCTATTAAAAATTTATAGCTTTGTATTTTCTTCTCCTTCAATTTTTGTGACCTGTGTACACACCCACAGTTAGGCACAGAACTATTTGTTAGTTCACCCAGTCAAGTCTGTCCTCTTGGAAACACCCATGCAGGTACCTGCTAGCCACCCTCATGTCAAGTCTGCACATCCTTTGCTGCTAGAAGGCACCTGTTTACTTCAACACTAAACTAAGTCAGTCCTTAGAATCCAACACCACCCCTGCCACCAAAAGGAAGCTCAAACTGAAGGCAAGAACAAGAAATCTCCCCACCAACACAACTCATTTACCATGTCAACATGAACAAAAGGAAGCATTAGTCCTTTGGGGTTTTGTACTTGTATCTGCTTATCTTTGATTCCTACTGCATCTCTGAAGATGCTCTATGAAATATCTTCATTTCAGTAACACAGAAAATAAATGAGGATCTCAGAAGGTAGGTCAGAATGCCAAAGAGCTGCTCAGCTTCCTCCCTGAGAAGCATGAATGCCTGCAGTCCACCAAGTTTATCAAAATACTCTTTTTTTCCTTATTTGCACTGCATTAAAATTGCACTGAACCAACTGCACCAATGAATTATGTCAAGTGTTTCCATGAATGCTTCCAAGTTCAATGCCACTCAAATGCCAGACAAATCAAGTCACAAGGATTTTGAAGACAAACCTTTCTGTAAATAAAACTCTACTTAATACATTTTGCTGCTTTCAGCATAATCAATCCTTGTGCAGATAAAAACCCCAGAGCACAAACACATTAAGCTGCTGCAAGGCACACTAGGGATGGATTTATAGTGCATTAAGCAGCCCCAGCAGCGAGCAAGCTGCAGATACCAACCCCCTGGTAAACACAAAAACTTCCTGGTTTCCATGGGGATTTCAAGCACACCACACTTATTACAAGAGACAGTGTGGCCACCAGAGCAGCCACCATGCAGCAGCTGGCACTACTGGTTTAACCAACACACCAACACCCTCTCCTTTCTGCACGCTTAGCAAATTTTACAGTTTAACCAATCAAACAGGAAACATTTTCAGGCTGTCACAAGTGCAGGCTCTCCTTTCAGATACAACACAGACCACCTAAATTAACCCAATGTCTCCTTCCTACCCTCAAAATACTGGTTTGCTACTTCATATTAGTGTTGCACTCCATACTGAAGCATACCAGAGATGCTCAGGTTACTAGCACGGTTTCCATTTCCATTTTTAGGAAGGTTTTAAAAGGAGAACTCTCCTTTTGTTGAAGCAGAGCAGAAGCCAGGCTTTCCTCTGAGCAGTCCCACACAGCCACACTCAGATACACACAAGCTGCTCACAGCTGACTGACTGGAAGGGAATTGTGCCCTATTTCCCATGACCCACAGCCTTAGGCTGTGTGAGCAAACAGCACAAAGCAGACCTGGACATGCACCCAGCCCTCTCTCACAAGGCTACCAACAAAAGTATTCACAGGCATGCAGAGAAACATTCTCTCACAGTACCCCAGTGCAAATCAGGAAGATTACAAGAAACAGACTAAACACTAACAAATTACTACAAACCACTCAAAATACTCCTTAAATAACAGAATTGCAGCAAATAAGGTTACATTTTGCACCTTGCAAGGCATTCTTTCACCTGTAAGTGACATGGCTTTCTGGTCTCATCCCTGTGAAACATACAACAAATGAAAGACACAGAAGTCTACTAAGCTTTTATTCAGGTGGTTTTGTGGTTGGTTTGGTTTTCTGTTTGTTTGTTTCTCTTTTTTGTTTGTTTGTTTTGTTTGTTTTCCAGTATGGTCTGAAGAGAAAGACACCCTAGTTTGAGGCAGCTGGAGAACAGGTCATGTTGCAGCTACACTGCAGAGAAATAGAGAACTTCAGACTACAAGGTCACGGGCACTACCCACATCAAGAAGGGGATTAAGAGATTTGAACAGATTTCAACTTACATCTCCATCAAAGGACAGTGCCATGGAATGATGAGAGCCACACGCCACTTCCACAACTTTCTTTATCAACAGATTTGTGCAGACTTGAACAGGAGTGATGCCCTGATTGGTTGTGCCATTCCCCAGCTGACTGTAACCATTATGTCCCCAAGCATACACTTCACCGTCTGCAGAAATATTTCAGTTTGTGATACAAGCCACCAAAAGTTCCAGGAAGATACACAGCATTCTAAGAAAATGGCAAACTCCAGCATGAAAGTGAAAGGACATAAACAAATAGTGAAACTATTACAAGAATCATAACTATATTTAAAAAGCTTATATACTTTGTGTGCTATTTTATATCCCTATTTCACAGTATAACCCCTAGATTTATTGTGGAAACACAGGAAGGTACACATATAAGACTATGTCAGGAATGATTAGAGTAAAACTCTACAGCTGCAACATAATGGAAACTTACTTTACCCACTGCAGAATACATTTAGTTCCACTTAAGACCAATGAGAACCCCCTAGGGTACATTACCCAGTTAACCAGTTAATACAATTACATCTTAATCCATTCTTGTTACATGCAAGTGGAACTTAATCTGTAATTTATGTTTCTGTACTAAATGTTAATTTTCTACCTTCAGTGCAAAGTACAACATGGGGTCCACTTCCATAACTGAGACTGGAAATCTTCTTTCCACATAATGCTTCTAATTTCTTTGGTACTATCGTGCTCTGATTATCTCCAGTTCCCAAACAATTACTGCAGTTCAGCCCAAAAACAAAGACCTGAAAAACAGAGGAATGCTCATTTCAAGTGATTTATACTCAGGTAGTCACAGATGTGGTAATAATATCCAGGTCTTCATAATGCCAGGACAGGGTTTTGCCATAGACTCTCAAGGGCCAGAGACTCCCCTTGTGGAGGATAACAAGCTCAAGAGTCAGCACGAGGAGACTCTGGAAGTGATGAGTCCAAGTTCTTCAGATCCACACAGACCTGGAAGCTAGGCTACTCATTGGCAGGAATTGTACTATAAAAACATTAAACTGTGATTAAAAGTGGATGACACCACCTTCTTTTAAAAGCAGTTTGTAAAGATCAGACACAGCTGTACCACGGAAGGTTCACATGATATATCAAGGTTAGCTATGGCAGGACTTAGGGGAGGAAAAAACTTCAAACACCCTACTCTACCCAGACTTACAGGAAACCCTGCCATTAATACATCTCACAACATCTGGCTTGTTTTCTTTCAGCAGCACAATGCTAACTCACACTGAGTCTCTGAATCCTTAATATCCACAGATAATCTTCTGCTGTAGTTACTTTGCAAGCCATAAACTCATTTTACACCTTCATCCCTCTAGTGCTTGCACTTAGTTTCAAGCTACCACAAGTTCTTTTGAATTCTGACCATCTTCAAACGTGCATGAATCCATCCTGGCTTTTACCATGTGCAACTTTTCTAAATGCTCCATCTACATTATACCCACACAACACTAAAAAAAAGACAAGTTAAAACCGACGTGTTTTGAAACGCACAAATTCCACACAAAGCTCTGGAGGAGCTATGAATTTACAAGTATCCTGTGAATTCTGAACACAAGTGAGTGTAGGGACTCCCCTTCACTCCAGGCTCACCTCGTCGTTGTGTGTGATGTAGAGAGCTTCGTTGGCTGAGGTCCCAAACACACAGGCCTTCCGAATGGAAGCTATCTCCTGAGGAGACAGCAAGGTGAAGATTGGCCACTTGCCCACGTCCACCATGGTGCTGCTCTGGGGCATGACCCTTCTACAGCTAAGATGGCATTGCTGTAAGAAAAACAAAAGCTTATTAAAAAGTGTACTGTGCACTTTCCTCAACGGGCAGTTAGATAATTTCCTTTAAATGAGAGAAAACACATGTTGTGGCTCTCAAAGTATAACACAGAATATAAAATACGTAATTACATTTCCATGGATCAGGGTGAACAAATAGGAAGTCACTGGTAGGACATAGGAAGACCAGACCTTCTCCTAACAGGATATTTAAATAAACTGCAGTAAAGTTTGTGATCTAGCAACTATCCACTGGAGGCAGAGTGGATTTCTGAGGGAATGTCAGCTGGAATTCCCATTTATAGTCTTACAACCTGTATCTGCCATGTAAGCAAGCTGATGTATATGTGAAACCTGCAAACAAAGCTACTGAGCACATGACTCAAATCTGCCATCTCTTGGATAACCAAAAGTGATTATTACAGTCAAAAACTATCTGTAGAAGCATAAAAGAATGAGATGAACTCATGAGTTTCCATAATTAAGCAATGAAACACAAGAGAAAAATGATTAAGTAAAATTGTCCTATCTGTACTTAGAAACAAGCTGGACAACATTAAAAGCTGGAAACACAACTGGGTATAGACACCCTCTGCCAGTGAACACAGAAGTATACAATCCACCCTTTCACTAAGCTCCTCCTTCCCAGTTTCTTCAGGACAGTGGCACCAGCTCAGGAAGGAAGGTGGCAGTCAACACAAACATTGAGACCTTCCCCAGGCCTCCAAGCCTGCACTAAAACCTGTCACATGGCTCACACCCCGAAGGGATCCTGCCACTGGCAGTCTGTGTTCTGTGCTCAGGGCTATCAGCAAGTTTTGAGACATCTGGGAAGCACTAGTTGGAGAACCTACCAGTTCCACAGAGTGTCAGTGACATGATACACATCACAATAAGCCAGTAAAAGAAAAAAAGGTGGCTAAGGAATCATTCAAATGTAGTCTCTATCCAGGTGCCACAGAATCATCAGCATTTAGTTCTGTCCTCCTGATTTGCATGCTCCAGTCCTTCCCCATCCCCCTCCTCTTTGCTCCTGATTTGCATGCTCCAGTCCTTCCCCTTCCCCTACTCTTTGCTGTTGCTTTCAAGTCAGACTTCCTCTCCATGATCCCTGGGTATCAGATATGGATAATAGCAGGGACACAAGAAACTTCTCCTTTGCTTCTGATGTTTGGTTCTCAAAAGTGTGCTGACAACCAAGACATGGCTTCAGGAAGCTACTGAACACCAGCAGTTAATCCTAAAATAGAGGTTATTCCATGCAGATTTTTTGTTTTGAAAGAATAGAGGTTATTCCATGCAGATTTTTTTTTTTTGAAGGAAAAGGTTTATTGTTACTATTTTCTTAGAAGTTTAAGAGACACTGAGATCTCAGTGGAAGTATGTATACAAAAAACCCAACACAAACAAAACCCAGACTTGTCTCCTATCAAATTTCATACCCTTGCTCCAAACCCAGCCCTGCTCTACAGGCACTCACCTGAAGCCTGACTTCACCCTGGTTCACATTTCACAAACAAAACCCAGACTTGTCTCCTATCAAATTTCATACCCTTGCTCCAAACCCAGCCCTGCTCCACAGGCACCCCTTCACCTGAAGCCTGACTTCACCCTGCTTCACATTTGAAGCAGGTCTTGAAAAAATCTGAAGCTTCCAGATGGCACATTCAAAAGAAATTTGTAGAACAGCTTTTGAAAGTCTACCTGATGTCAAGACCACAGCACATACCACACAGCTAAACAAGATTTGAACACATTTAAGCCTTTGTAATTTCTAGTCCAGTTAAAAGCTCAGGCTGTTTAGCTACTAAGATTTGTTACCTCACCTCAGCAGATCTTTTAACATATGACACCATCAATCAATCAAAAGGAGACAGCAATGACTTGTTCTTCTGAGTGGACCAAGAAATTGTCCCTTCTGATTTTGCCTGTTTGCTTCATACAACTGGCAACACACAAGCAAGTCAAACTGGGCAATAAGAAAAATGTTTTCTTCACTAAAGTTCATTTCAAAGAAATAAAATAAAACCACCTTCTCCCACCCCTCTCTTCTTCAGGGCCTTAACTTTACTCTCAATTTTCTCTACCTGCCTGCCCCCAAAGTGGCAGAGGGGAATGAGGGTTGCAGTCAGTTCATCACGTGTTGCATCTGCTGCTCCTTGCTCCTCAGGGGGAAGCCTCCTCACACCCTCCCCCTGCTGCAGTGTTGGGTTCCTCCCATGGGAGACAGTCCTCCATGAAATTCTCCAGTATGAGTCCCTCCTGCAGGCTGCAGCTCCTCACAAACTGCTCCAGCACGGGTCCTTCCAAGGAGAGCAGTCCTTCAGGGACAGACTGCTCCAGCACGAGTCACCTGCAGGGCCACATGTCCCACCAGAAAACCTGCTCCAGTGTGTGTCCTCTCTCCACAGATGCTGCCAGGAGCCTGCTCCAGCACAGCTATCCCACACCATCACATGGATCTCCCTTGGGCATCCACCTGCTCCAGCGTGGGGTCCTCCACAGGCTGCAGGTGGATGTCTGCTCCACCACTAACCTCCATGGGCTGCAGGGGACAGCCTGACTCACCATGGTCTTCACCACAGGCTGCAGGGGTATCCCTGCTCTGGAGCACCTCCTCCCCATCCCTCCTCACTGACTTGGATGTTTTATCTCCTCACACATTGTCACTTCTCTCTCTGGCTACAGGTGCTATCACACATCAGGTTTTTTCCCCTTCTTCAATATTCTATTGCAGAGGTGCTACGACTGTTGCTGATGGTTCTGCCTTGGCCAACAACAGGTCCATCTTGGAGCTGGCTGGTGTTGATTCTACTGGACACAGGGGAAGTTTCTAGCAGCTTCTCACAGAAGCCACTCCTGTACCAAAATCTTGCCATGCAAACCCAATACACTTGTCACACAAGCTAATACCAGTAGACAAAAGAAAAGCTTTCAAGCACACAGGGCTTTCCAGGCTGAAGGTATAAACCATGAACTCTATCCCCAGATGAAGCCACTCCTGTACCAAAATCTTGCCCTGCAAACCTAATACACTCATCACACAAGCTAATACCAGTAGATAAAACAAAAGCTTCCAAGCACCCAGGGCTTTCCAGGCTGAAGACATAAACCAGGAACTCTACCCACGGACGAAGAACCTTACAATTTTTGACAGGTGTAACACTGCTTTATCTAAAAAAATGTGTTATGTTTCCAATTTCAACTGTTAATACAATCCTATAAAGTTAATTCAAGTGTTTTCCCTAC
>NW_008594211.1:0-3055 GCF_000691845.1 Merops nubicus | reverse complement strand
TTAACTACAACTCATCTGTCAGGTTAGTTTATTTAATACAGCTCAACCCTAAAGCCCTTCCAGGTTCAGCAAGCAATGAAGGTTCACAAAATTCCTTAAAATAAAACCTAAACAACAGAAAACATCTCTTGTCTTTTACAGAATAAATCCTGTTTACCCATACACTCTTTTTGCCTTCTCTACAAATACTAACTCTCTTTAAATGCTGCCATTTTCTGGAGCACCTATCATCATTCAGCTGAATTTTTACAGGAGCAACAGCAGCTATTTTATGTTTATGTCTAAATGAGGAAAATAACATACAAACCTGAAAAGTTCTGGGACTTATACACGGGAATACTGTTTCTTAGTTTTAACTGTGCAGAGAAAGCTGTTTTAACTACCTATTCTCTGCTTTCCACAGAAAATAAATGCCCAGCCTGGGCTCATTTTTCTTCTCTAATGATGGATTCCTTGTGACCCTTAGCCAATTTCCCAGTAAAAGTTCCAGTTGCCACAGGAAAGGGAAGAAAAACAAAATGGTCTACACTGGGAAAAAAAGTATTTGAGGAACACACATTTCTATATAGAACTGTAAATGGAGATGTCAGTAAAGTACCTCAGTGTTATCAAGACAGAAACTCAAGCAGTTTTAGCATGCTCTAAGATCTGCAGGCTGATCTGGGAGACTTCAGTCATGTCACTGCAAGCAGTGGCACAAAGAAACACCGTGTCCTTCACTCACCCTTCCTGCCCTTCATCAGTAAGAGCTAAGTTATTGTTTACTCTTCCTCCTAATCACAGAGCCCTGGACCCTGCTGCACAACACATTCTGCAAGGGCTGCACCTTAACAGAGTCTGTAAGAGCAGTGTAGCAGCAAATGTGCCAGATGGAGTTCAAAGTAATGAAGTTATATTTATCTATACACAAATAGCTGTTCCAGTATATTAGCTCTCAAGTTCTTGTTTAGATTTTGTATAGAGGCAGCAGCAGTTCTACAGAGCACGTGTCACACGTGAATATTTAAGTTAATTGCAATTAGAGTTGGAAGTATTAAAGTAATAACCTCAAACTTGGCACTCTGGTAGATGGTTGCTTTAGAAGCAGTGCTTGTCACCGATTTTAACTCTTCTCATTTCTGCTGCATGACTGGGTCACACTCATACTCCAGAGCTTTATTTCCAGTGCAGAGCTAGCCAGCAGAGGGAGCTTACACCAACACCTCCTCTAACTGCCTTGGCATCTTTGAAATTATCCAACAACACCAGTATACCAACAGGAACAGAAACAAAGATGATTATTTGACTTTCAGGGAGGCTAAAAATAATCAAGAAAGGATGACTCGTAGAGAAGGAAACTCAACTGGCCACACAGTGTGATGAAAAAATTGAACTCAGAGCAATCACCAACACTAGGGAGGGGAAAAAAACCCTCTAGATCTGCTCACAATTTAAAAAAGCCACATGCTTTCAGAGATAGAAGCCCTCCTAAAAAACCTGTGCTGAACTGCTGTCTATGCATTCTACTTCTCAATAGTTTACTTTCTAAGGAAAACAAGTGTGCAGGCCGAGGGATAACACATAGGCAAAGGAATCCCTGCCCTGACAAGGAGACACAAAAGTGTTTATAAAACGTTTCATTAAATGGTTTTAGATAACGTTTTACAGAGTTTATAGTTCAGCTAAACAAATCCCTGCTGAAGAGAACAACAGCCTACACAACATCCTACCAGGAAAACAGCACCAATTGTCATCGCAGCAAAAATCCATAGTGAACTCCTCAAAGATTATCCCCTAATTTGTAAAGGCTATTTGAACACAATGGTGTGTTTGTTTCCTTCACTCTTCCAAGCCCCGGCGCTGCAGTTTATGCCTGCACAGAAAAAAAACTGCAGGCTCAGAGTTTCATTCCTCCCAGTTGTCTGCGGGAGCTATAAACACCAGTGAGAACACAAGAGCTGGGACATCTGCAACAACACAAAATGACCGGCAAGCTTCATCCTTTTTTAAGTGTACCTCAACCAAGAAAAATTCAAATCCTTCATGTAACACCATCTTCCCAATGTTTTCTCTGATTTCTGTGTGGGTTTTTTTTAAATCTTATATTTCAGCATTGAGAAAGAACATGGAAATGATACATACTGATACAATAAGAGGCACAAACCAAGTGATTTTACTGCAGCTTTTCCCCTTAACTTACTTTCCTTAGAGCTTACATAAGGCAAGACTTCTGCGACAAAAATCTGCAAGTTCAAACCTCTGCACGAGTTATTTTTGGATGCCTTTTATGAGCAACACAGGGAAAGAAAAACTTGCTGATCTAAGAACTGACAACCTGACCTCCCGTTTGCTTTGAGTAAGGAGATGGAAGCAAGCAAAACACACCACGCACACATTTCAATCTGATGCATAGAGATAAAGGCATTCAAAGGAAAATATTCATATTATTCCTAAGAACTACCGCATCTTCTAAACACTGGATTTACTAAAAAAAAACCCATTATGCTCCAAACACACTTCCACTTAAAATGTTTAATATCTCTTTTTTGTAACTCCATTGGGAGTTTCAATTACTAAAGTCCATTTTACCTTTCATCAGTAGACGACAACGCACTTTCCGAAAGAGGTCACTTAAACCGTCTAAATGAGAACTCTGAAAGCTCCTTTGAAAAAGTAAATATTCTTTTGATATTCGTTTAGAAGAGCTGTATTAAAAACTGAAGAAACGCTATTCATACAAAACCCAGTGAGGAAAAAATAACTGAGAGCCCCGCTTTTTGGGTAAACGAGATCTCAGCTTTCAGGAAGCCTACAACAAAGGGAAGGATGAACTAAAATATCAGGGGAAAAAAAAAACAAAACAAAACATTAAAAAAAACCCCCACAAGCCAACACGGTAAGAACACACCGAGCTACGCCAAGCAGGAAGACTTAACTTGAGAGAGCTGCGTGGGAGGAACACACAGGCGGCCCGAGAGGGAGCTTCGCCAGGTCCCGCGTGTGGGGAGCCCTCCCAAGCCCCGGCTACAGGCGGACCCTTCCCCGGCCTGCCAGGCACTCACCGGGCTCTCCGCGG
>NW_008594210.1:0-690 GCF_000691845.1 Merops nubicus | reverse complement strand
CCACTGGGGAAACTGAGGCACAAGCAGTCATTTCTGCAGACATGGCTGAGATTCCAGAAAGCCCAGATACCACCAACATGGGTGATACTGCAGACCCTGCTGATGCAGATCCTGTGCCAGATATGCTGGCCTCTATGTATGAAAACATACAGCAAAAGATATGAGTGGGCAGATGGTATTCCAGCAGGAACTCATAAACAAAATGTTGCAGGGTGAGAAATTTCAACAGGGAGCTAAAGAGTTCTAGAAGGAAGTTAGAGAGTTGCTGCAAAGCAAGGAATTTAAGCCCACAGGAAAGTGGCAGGATAGTCAGGAAAAGTATGAAGAAATAGTAAAGGAGGGTGAGGCTTTGGAGAAAAAAATATGGTGAGGATATAAAGGAGAACAAGGAGTTAAGAGATAAGATTCAAACCTTGTCAACAGCAATATTGAAAGAGAATCAGTATGGGTCCGAGGTGTGGACTGAAAATAAGGAGTTAGAAATGGTAAACCTGAGGGTACAAGAACTTTTACAAAAAACTGAAGAGGGCTATATGTCGTTACCGACACCCGGACCCCGGGATCTCTGCCACCCAACCTCTGCCGTTGGGTACCATCAGCAGACACAGGCTTCCATATGAAGGATGTTGCAAATGGAGTTTATTGTGTCGCTGCAATTGATTATATACCACAAGCGAAAACCCAATGCCA
>NW_008594209.1:3613-10292 GCF_000691845.1 Merops nubicus | reverse complement strand
CCCTAACTTTCTGTGATTCTGTGAAAACAAATACTGTACTGAGATCCAAGTAGGAAGATGTGGGTGGAGGGGGAAGATGATTTGATTTCCAGATAAAATGGTACAAGAAATTTAGAAATGTAAATTCAGTGAGGAGAAATGCATCCCTGTGCTGAGAGCTAGCACAAGCCCTGGGCACCCTTCAGGCCTGCTTGAGCCCTCTGTGAAGGCTAATTAGCTGCATAGCATGAATTTTCAATTCCAGACAAATACACATTTTACAAACAATCTGCAGGACAAGAATTATTTATTGGATGAGTTTGTGAGTAATTTGAAGTATAGGCTGAACTCAGTCATTTTTAAAATCTTTTTACAGGCAGTTTACAAGTGGGTGGGGAATAAAGAATCAAGTTTAAGAGATAGTTGTTTAAAACCCCCACAAATTTCTCTAGCTGTTAAAAAAAGAAGAAGCTCAGATATGCATCATGGCAGGGGAAACAATGGCTTGAATTTCTTTGGAGTAGCACAGTGTCTTTAAAATCTCTCAGGTGTGCCATGATAAAATTCTAACAAATAATCTAAAATTAATTGTATAAAAAAACAGATGGCATAAGGATATTCACTTAATATTTTCTTTTCACAAGCAGACTGAAGTAAAGCTTTATAGCTCTGTAGTAAATGTTATGGAATACATGTCGGGATATATGTGTTATGAGGTACATGTTGGATGTACACATATTCGTGCATTCCTACATGTGCAATTTGATAAGAGGCATAAGATCACTGTACTCTTTTCAGGATGAAAACAGAGCAACTGTGCAGCTCTTTTTATTTTTTTATATAAATTAGGCTGAAAGTACAGGTTCTACTTTCAGGTACTTATTCTAATTTATAACTATAATTAATTCATGGCTCGTTTATACTCATTTGTCCTTGTGCCAATATTTTACTGGTTGCTTAAGTAATTTTTTTCTTCCTTCATGTTTACAGAGCCAGATATATTTAAAGGCAACACTCATATCACTTCTTAGCTATTGTTTTGAGAAGCTGAACAAGCCAAGTTCTGCTAATCTCTGCTTGTAAGATAAATTATAATTTATATTGCTGAAGTACTCTTGTTTACTATGAGGTTATTTTTATTCTGGTCTGTGCTTTAATTATTCTTTAACTTTCTTATTTATTAGGAACAAACAAGTTAAATAAAAAAAATCACTGGCAGTATTTTCTGTGCCAAGGCAGTCCTGGAGCCCACAACGTTACATATATAAATGACAGCTGGACAAATGTGTGCAAAAGCTGACACACTTACATTGCTAGAGTGCATTTGAGATGGTTTTTTTTTTAATACACAATAGTACAGTGGATGTTAGAAAGCAGAATTTGCACATTCATACCAGGAAATATCAACTCGGGAGAATAGTTCCTTTCAAACGCTGAACCGGTAAGTTATATCTTTTGTATAAATTCAGCAGGGAAAATTTCTGAATTCCATAACCATAGAGACAACTTGCTGCAGATACAATATTATTTCCTCACTGTATGTTAAGCTTACAGTGACTTGGCGCTGAACAAAATGGAAGATTTTCCCTTTGGTGGATATTCCAAAACTTTAACATACATGTTTTCTCCCAGCCAAGGACTTGTTGCAATAAAAATGCCTAGTGTAGAAAATATTCATAAATAAAATACCTGATTTGGTTTGTATTTGAAATTGCTTTCTTTCAATAGGTCAGAGGAAATCAAAATATTTTCTAAAATTAATGTTTTGTTTGGGGGATGGCAGACACAACTTTTCATCCACTAGTGGCACAAACCTTTGTTTACTGTAATGCACCCTTGTCCTCTGCTGGCCATTTTTGCCAGTGCTGCTGTGTCCCTGGAGATGTAAATCACCCTCTTTTAGAGGGGTCATTCTGTCTTAGGAGTGATGGATTTGTCTGAACCATAATAACAATGCTCATGGGGGAGAATGAGTAGCTCAGAATTACAGCTCTGAGACTCAGTGGACATCTGGTTAACAACAAATGTTAAGCCTCAGGTAGAACAGACTTTTGCTTAGTTGTGTCTTGTGCTACCCTAGTGCAGTGCAACGTCGTGCAGCTGTAGCATCAGTGGAAGATACATGGTGACAGTTATGTAGAATATTCTCCAGAGTTAAACTTTCTGCTTGGCAGAAATTAGTAAGACCACTACAGCTTCAGACAGCACCAAAGGGCTTTTTTTTTTCTCTTGTTGGCTATTCCTTTGAATGCCCTCTTCCTTGGCTGCTAGCTGTGCTTCAAGCTCACCAAAATTATACTATTTTTCTTTTCAAAATTCATAAACAGAAAGAAATAAGATTTTGGACACCACAATAGTAGGACACAGAAAATACTCCAGAACCAGAAACACTGGGATCTCTCTGTAGGTCCCTCCAGTGCATCTGTACAAGCCAGCCCAGCTCAACAAGTAACATGGCCATGTTTCCCAGAAGTATACTTGATTTAACTCCCTCCGTATTGATCAGAAGGTTTATAATCTTCACAAAAATGCACCTCCACACATGGACAGCTTTTTATTTTCAAACACTTGCACACCTCCATACTGTCACATGGATTTATCAGCCCAAAGCTGCAAAAGTGACATCTGAAACAGACTGACAAATAAATGTATGGTACAGACGAATTTTTCACATGGCACAATAAAAAGATGCAGATCATTAGAAATAATCACACATCCTCTTCCCCTCTTCCCAATAGCTCAAATACTCAGAGAAGCTCAAACTAGAAATTCTAGTATTCCATGAGTATAGGCTATGTGTAATTACAACACCTCCATATTAGTTGAAAAGTAATCTAGTAAATGTTTTAATAACAGGAGGGTGCAATAAAGCTTAGGTGACAATAAATAATTATTCAAGTGGTTCATCTTTACCCACCAGTATAGATACTTTCCTTGACCTGCTTCTAGATCTGTGTTTTTAGATAGTTCCCTTAGATCCTTTTTGGTTTGTGTGTCTTTTAATATTTAGATTTAATTATTGTTGATGAAATTCATGATGAGGAATAGGTTAGGTGGAGATTAGGCAGCAGGAAATTTAGTGTTGCCATCTCTCTTGGGACTTCTGTAAGTCCGCAGGGATGCTCCTGGAGCTCCTGCTTCTCTTTCTTTCCTGCAACAGAATAAGGATCAGACTGAAGATATTTCCAGGAAAAAATCTTGTGTGGTCTCCAGATGTTAGAACTTGGTAGCTGTTTTAATGCTTTGATGGAAAGGAAACTGGAGAAAAAGCATAAACCCATTTTCTTGTTATGGTGTTGCCTGGTGCTGCTGAAAGCAGCACTGTTGCCCATGAAGGGATGGGAATTAACAGCACTTCCTTGCTACATGACTTCAATTCCGATCACAGGAAATATTTATCTAAAGCTCATTCTCTCCAGTCCAGTTATTTAGCTGACCCAAGACTGTGCCATCCTTATTCAGAGTCATCTTTTGCTTTTGAATTTCAGAGGTCTAGGTTTTGTTTTGATTGTTTGGAAGTGTTTTTTTGGCTAGCATGTTCAATTGTTATTTGTTTTTTTTTGTTTGTTTTTGTTTATTTTTTCTATCTCATACTCTAATCTACAATGAAAGCTACAATTCTTCTTAGTTTTCCATGAGAAAACAAGGACTCATTGAAAAAACAGGAGTGATGGTTGTTTTAAAAACATACTAGGAACCTGAGGAATCTCTTTTCTTTATCAAACATTTCACTGTAAGACTGTGATAAAATGTAAATACATTCTGGTTTTCTCCTTTCTTTTTTTTTGGTTTGTCAGCACCTATGCTACACTGCCACTATTCTAATTCTGCCACTATTTTCATAATGGTGTGCTACACATCATACTACAGTCATTGTACCAAAATACCCTATAACATATTTAGTAAGCAAAACAGTTACTATACAAAGTTTTTACAAAGAGTTAGCAATCATACCTAACAATCCCCAAACGTCAATACATTGTATGTTGTATTAGGCTTCAGAAAGGTCATCAGTCTGCAAGAAGTAGAGAAAGCCCTGCAGATTTCCATTTTTTGGCTTGTCATTAGCAGCTAGACTGTCAGACTTGGCCTTTAGAGGCAGACCCGACCTACGGTAAGATAAGCAGTTCAACAGGTGCTTCATTTGATAGGTGGCACATCCGCAAGCTTCTAAAAATATTTTCTTGAGCAGCTTTTTGTGCAGAATGCTGCATTCATTTAGTCTTAGCCACCACTGTTGTTCAGAAATATCACTGGCCTGGTCCCCTTCTCCTACTCATGTAACCCTACTGACTTTGACAGTGCTGCTCTGAACACCTGTGTCAATGAATTAAAGAGCAGATATCGTGTTTCTAAATAAATGTGTGAGTCACCACCAAAACCATTTTGGTATAGGATGGGCACTTGACCAATTCACTCAGAGTGAGATAGCTTGGAGTACATCAGCAAACTCGTGCTGATTCCTTCTCCCAAGCATTTTAGCCAATGGAGCAATTCACCTGATGGAAACTTGTTTGTCTACCCATAGTCTGGGTCTGGTCTGCAGCACTTCATTTGGATAAGTGTAAATTAGCCTGATACTCAAGTTCTGCCCACTTTGGGGAGTATAGTACAGATACTTTTCTGCAGATTACTTTGCCTCTGAGAATGGAAACACCACCACACACTGAGGCCTCTGTATGGGAAGCAAAAAGATGACTGATGACATGCTTCTCAATGTACTACTCAGAAGGCAATAGGAAATTATACTGCTGCTTGTCTTCCTAGCTCCTAAAATTAATGCATTTTCACTATCGAGCCTATGAGCTAACAAAATAGCCTAATTAGCAGAACTAGGTTTAAAACAAAATTCTTCTTAATAAATAAGATATTTCTTTGCTATGGAGAAGCATAAATAGAACTTGGAAGTAGTTGAAACATATTGGTTTTGTTTTGTGTTGATTTTTGCTGATCTTCATTTCAAAGCCAGACAAGCTGATTTAAACGTTTTTCATTTTAGCTGACAAGAAATGCAATGTTTTTTTATGAAATGAGCGTTTTATAAAGGAAGCACTGACAAGTTATCTTACTGCTTCGTACTGCCTGGATATCAAAACAGTTATTTTAAATGCCTGATCTACAAAAAAGCTTTCTTTTGCAATCCAAAACAATAAATAATTATTTTTAGTATGAAGCTTGATTCAAGGTATTTAGCAACCTGGCATTTTAGTGGTGGCTGCACAGGAGAAGATCATCATATATCAACAGCAGGCCTGCAGCTGTCTCAGTCTTACTTTTTCCTTTTTTCTCCTTATCCCTCTATATCTCACATGACCCAATACATCATTATTTTTTTAACATGTGATAGAACATGTGTCACACTTCTGACTTGAAGAGTAAAATGTCCTCTTATTAAAAGTGAAAACAACTACCCAAATGTCTCTTTTTTTTTTTTTTTAACCTACCAAAATGAGAAGCCCAAATTAATTGCTGCTTCCACAACTTAATGTGAACCCAAACTCTGAATGCAGAACTAATTGAGCCTCTTTTTATACTGAATAACATGGGCTGAGCAGGAGGTGATGTCAATCCTTGATTACCACTAATAACACCATCCTACCATAGCTGTCAGCAAGATGATGCTTGTAGACACGACTAAATTTGGCAGGCTCTGCAAACCTATTGCCATTGGGACAACAAACTCTGGCCAGCAGACTGGCAGGTGCTGTCTGATGCTTGCAGAGGAAGGTACTGTAGTGCTGTACAGTGTATAACATGGCACGTGATGTGAAATCACATTAGGAGTGAGGACATTAGCATGGTTATTTATGTTTTAGGCAGATAGAAAGGCCAGATGTAGTGGCACAACCAGAGTGTTTTGTTAGCTAATTAGCAACATCAATAATACGGGGCAATCTTCAACAAATATTTGCTGTTTAAGACAGGTTTTTTCTGAAGAGCCAAAAATTTCACAGATTTCAATTTAATATCGTTTCCTCCTGAGTTCACCTGTACACTTAAGCTGAAATGGATTAAGCTGATCTTCTTTTCCCATTATTTGCTTTTTCCCTTTTCTTGCCAGAAGCATCACATGAATGAGGAAGTGTCATTGTGGATGATCTTTCATTATATCAGAAAGCCTGATTAGAAAGTAAAGAACAGCTGGGCTACATATTTTATGAGCTCCTTTTGAAAGAGAGCTTTTTGAGCATGCTGCTGTCAATCAGTATTTCTCTGGCTCCTTCAAGTTTCCTTTTCTTTCAACCAGTTTGTCTTACTAATAGGGCATAGAGAACTTACTAGAAAAAAAAAGAATGTGTTGAAAAACAAGGACCAATTTAACACAGACTCTTGTATTTTCTCTCCAGTAGAGATGTCTGATTCTCTGCCTCAACCCTTGTACTAATCTTGCACCACTAGCTGGGACTATGGGTCCCTTCTGCAGCTCCTGAGTCTCAGAACTGGTGGTAGATGTGTCTCCATCAAAGGACTGCCGTGATGTATTTATGATCAGCAAAGAAAAATAAGAACATTTTAAAAATAAAGTCTGTATATAAGTATTTGGATAAAATTATGCCTGTGAAGAAACAGGGACATAACTGATTTGCTAAGTCTTCTTTTTTTTCTGGTTGTGTGGCACAGCCCAAGGATGGCTACATGGCAGAATGGTAGGTAGAAGAGTAGATGTCTCTACTCTTCTTAGGAGCTAAGTGAACCTCAT
>NW_008594209.1:0-3582 GCF_000691845.1 Merops nubicus | reverse complement strand
GGAAAGAGTCAAGAACCAACTCTGCCAAATCAGCAGAAATATCATCACAGAGCACAGACAAGGGTGTCAAATTTGTAAATAGCTATATTCCTTTTTTAATTTTCACATGCTAATTGCATTTCTTCCATTCACAACTAAAGCACTGAGAAGTTATAAATGCAAATTGTGAATCTTTTTATTATCGTTCAGTACATAGGCAAATTGGCTTGTGTCCAGTGAATCTGGAAACCTTTCAGAAAGAAAGTAAGATTTCATCTTAAAATCTCACACCTTAAAATGTTAGGTGCACATCAAAGGAGGATTAAATCTTATGCTGCAGAGTTTTCTATTAAAGAGCTCCTTTTCAATATAGAAAACATGGAACGATATTTTTAGCACACTTTCTCCTGCCCTTTCCCCCATCTTTTTAGATACATGCATTTTGGCTTAGAAGCTTTGCTGCAGAAAATACCTTCGCTGTCAGTTGAACCCTTAACGAGCTTTTACATTACAGGAGCTTTAGGTGGTTTGCAGTGTTAAAATTAAGCAGCATAAATTCTGAATTACTTGACTCCTTAGCCAGGAGCTCCCAGGTGCACAGGAAGAATGCCTGTTTTCTCTTGGTTTTTATAGAAATGCATCCGGAGACCCCAGTTTCAGGAAATCAATGTGTCACAGCTTTTGGCAAAGCCTAGTGCCTTGTCACTGACATCTTATCAATGATGCAGCCCCAAAACAGTGAACATTATAGCCTTTGTACATATTTTATTGATATTATTGTGTTTTCATCAATTGCCTGCCACTGCAATAGAGTTGTTGTGATGTATGGTCTTCTGCTGCTTTTGGTGAGACAGATTTCTTGACCTGAAGGACCTGTCAAGCCCAGGAGATGTATTTTGCAGCCTTGTACAAGACTTGTGAGCATTACCCCATCAAATTCATTGTCAAGTGAAAAGGGCAGGAAGAGAATAAAGCACAAGAAGGGGCAGAGTGATAAAAAGGAGAGGTAAAGAAGGATGTGAGTAATTTTCAGAGGCAGGAGGTTAGCTCATGAGACTGCTTATGCAGAGTGTGTCTGGAGGAGGCATCTTGTTGTTTCACATGTATAAGGTGATAGAGTCTGAGCCTTCTTGAAAAAGGGTGTTAAATGACTTACGGAGTCTTGTTCATGAGAGGCTAAGGCATTGAGAAGATGGGAATAAGGCAGTAGGAGGGGATTTACAGAGAAAAGAGAGCTCTTGAACTGCAGCAAAGCACTCAGGCTTGTATTTGCTCTGAAGCGCCCACTCAGAAACCTAACTTCAGAGAGCACAAAACAAACTCAAGATAAAAGTATTTAAGATGCAAAATAGAGCATTCATTGCAATCTGATGATGTTTGGCACTGCACTGTTGATGTAGTTCCTTAAGTATATGCTAGTTTCTTTCAGATTTCCTTGTGACACAGAAGAGAACACAACATTAAACTACTGACATTGTCCTTGCTAACTACACATGTACACATAACATTTTATGTGTTAACAGTAAGTTAACAAGGAAAGTGTTGGCTTTATGAGTATACGTAACCATTCACAAGCACATTTTAGCTACATAAAGCATAGTTTTATTTGCTTCCAGGAAAATAAAGGCAAATAAATCCTTTTTTCCTTGAATCCTTTGTTTTAGTTGATCCTGTCACAACAAATAGTGTTTATGTTCATCTTTAACATGTTAGTCTAGAATGCAGTGCAGTAACACTCCGAGTTGCAGGAAACATCTAGTTTTGAAATTTAACTCTGACTAAATCAGTTACTTAGTATTATTTTGAAAGCTGAATGTTGAAACATTTCATGTTGAAACAGATGCCATCTAAAATGCTAGTTAAAGGTGTCCATGGTCACGGCAGGGGGGATTGGACTAGATGACCTTTAAAGGTACCTTCCAAAATATTCTATGGTTCTATGACAAAAACAGTGGACGGTGAGGGCAGTTGGGTACAGCTAAAAGGCAACAAAGCAGAAATTTTGTAATATAATATATGCTGGTAATATCATTAACTCTCTGATTTGCTATTCTCAGCAGGGTGTGAGAATGGTTTGCAGCAGCAGCTGAACAGAAATGAAGAAAAAATGCCAGTCTAAACCTAGTTGCTGAACTGTTGATTATCTGGAATTTCTGACTTTTGATTTGCATAACTGAATTTTCCCACAGCTGTTTGCAAAAGTTTGTCACTGAAAGAAACTATTTCTCATTACTGATTTTTGAGAATGACTCTTAACAAGGAGTGTGGATACCCTAATTCCAATGTAAAAGCATATTCTTTCAAATTGATTCTATCCATTTTGAAAATTGATTGATTTACTCCAAAATAAGGTAATCTTTTTATTTCTGTCTGTCTGTTTGTTTTCTCCCCTCCTAGATGGACGTTCTAACAGGACTACTCAGTCTGTTCTCATCTTAGGCTCCAACTTATAAAATTAACACAGTTCTGTTCAATAATTTGGTGGAATCAGAGTTTTCACGGTTGAAAGGAAGCCAGGACAATGGCAGTATCTTCCACACTGTAAAATGCACACAACTTCACCTTGTTTTATAATGATTCTGTCTCCCACAGCACTCTTCTGGAGAAGCTAGTGTCTCCTGGCCTAGACAGGTGGACTCTTTGCTGGGTCAAAAACTGGCTGAATGGTTGAGCCCAGAGAGCTGTGGTGAATGGAGCTAAATCCAGTTGGTGACCGGTCACAAGTGGTGTTCCCCAGGGTTCAGTTTTGGGAACAATCTTGTTTAATATCTTTATCAACAATCTGAATGAGGAGATCGAATGCACCCTGAGTAAATTTGCAGATGACACCAAATTGAGTGGGAGTGTTGATCTGCTTGAGGGTCGGGAGGCTCTGCAGTGGAATATGGGCAGGCTGAATCAATGGGCCTAGGTCAACTGCATGAGGTTCAACGAAGCCAAATGCCAGGTCCTGCACTTTGATCACAACCACCTCAGGCAATGATACAGGCTTGGGGAGGAGTGGCTGGAAAGCTGCCAGGCAGTAAAGGACCTGTGGGTGCTGCTGGAGAGCTGAATGAAGATGAGCCAGCAGTGTGCCCAGGTGGCCAAGAAGGCAAATGGCATCCTGGACTGTGTCAAAAATAGTGGGGTCAGCAGGAGTAGGGAAGCTATTGTGCTGCTGTACTCAGCACTGGTGACACCACAGCTTTAGTACTGTGTTGATTTTTGGGCACTGCAGTATAGGAAAGCTGTGGAGGTGCTGGAGCAGGTCCAGAGAAGGGCAACGAGGCTGGTGAGAGGGCTGGAAAACATGCCTTGTGAAGAGTGGCTGAGAGAACTGGGGTTGTTTAGTCTGGAGAAGAGGAGGCTGAGGGGAGTCCTTATGGCTCTCTACAACGACCTAAAAGGAAGTTGTAGTGAGGTGGGGGTTGGGTGCGGGTTGGTCTCGTCTCCCAGGTTAGGATGAGAGCAAATGGCCTCAAGTTGTGCCAGGGAAGGTTTTGACTGGATATGCAAAAGAATTTCTTTACTGAAAGAGTAGTGACGCATTGGAACAGGCTTCCGAGGGAGATGGTGGACTTATCCCTGGAGGTCTTCAAAAAAGTGTAGATGTGGCACTTG
>NW_008594208.1:60365-66682 GCF_000691845.1 Merops nubicus | reverse complement strand
GGGGCGGGGGCACCGGGCGGGGGAGCGAGCCCACCCCGGGGGGCGGAGCGGGCGCCGGGAGGAGATTAAACGCGTGAGGCGAAACAAAAAAGCGATCCCGAGTTTGTTGGCTGTGCTAACAGGACCCTCTCCGCTCCCATGTCTCTGTTTAAGCGAACACGCGGATTACCCCGTTAGGAGGAAATGGGCAATAATGGGACAATAAACACGGTCACTGTGTAATCACAGCGGTAATTTGCAAAACCTCTCTCGACCCGAGCGCCCACCCGAGGGAAGGTTTGGCGTCCGGACGTGACAAGAAAAGTACTGTGGGGACGTGGCCGTGCTCCTCCGTGTGTCACACCCCTGCTGTGAAATGGGTCCCACTGCTACGTGTGTGTTAGTTCTGGTCAAAATCAGAACTTTTTAAAAAGTACCCGGTAGTTATTTTAGTGCTAATTTAGTTAATACTCTACTGAAAAGTTTTAGGAGTTTGAACAATGCCCAGTGAAGAAGACGTAATGAAAAAATTGTCGTCAGGCTGAAATCTTTGTGACAGAGATTTGAAAAGTCTCTTTGCAGTCCTGGACGTGATGCTCCATTTTAAGAAGTGACTTATGCCAATGGCTGCTTGAAGAGCTGCTTATTTTAAAATCTCTACAGAATGTAAAAACGAGTGAGTCTAGTCAGCAAAGCTGGGTGAGTCTGTAAATTACCACTCTGTCAGCATTGCTATTGCATTTACAGAGTGCCGTTTTACACTGAACTTAAGCTCTACACTACAGAGACAGCAGATGTGAGGTGATGGCTTCCAAAAGCAACACAGATGCTGTTAAATTTCCATTGCAATATTTCAGCAGGGAAACTCGGGAGACATGCTGAATTCTACAGTTTAGAATTACGCTATAACTCTTCTAGAAATAAGAGAATACTAAGTTTCTCAACAGTACACTTGGCTTCATTCTTACTGTTGTTCATGTGCTCGTTTACTTACAGCGTGAAAGGAGATGCAGGACAAAGATACTGTGTGTCTTGAAGCTGTTCAGTAATGACAAAATTAGTAATATGGAACTTCATGGCTGTTTAGTAATGACTGCATAACCAAATTCCCTACTAAGACCATGATAATTTTTGAAATTGTCTTTCAGGTATACAAAACAGCACAGCTGTGGGGAGGCTGCTTTACTTCATGTGACTGAAAAGCAGCCTGGATATCTCAAGGCTGTGGAATTGTAGCCCATTTTGTGTTCCTCATATACTGAGACTTCCCTGAAATCAGTAGAAGTACTGAGACGAAGGATTCAAGGGTCAAGTCTTTAAAATGGTTGGTGTGTTTATTCCACAAAATACAGCAGCTGCTTTTGCTGAAAAGTTGAGCTATACTGTAGCAATACAGATTACTTTAGAACATTTTTTTTTGCAGGCATTTCGAAACAGATGTCCATGTTCGTGTAGAAATACAAAGCCAGCAAGATTGTTACAGATACTACAACCTTTTGCAAACCTACTCAGATAACACTTACACAAGTCTTTGTTGCCTCGGGAATTCATACCTCTTTTATTAAAACATTTAGGTTTGTCAGTGGCCCCTCTAACATAAGCTTAAATTTGTCTGCATCTAAGGCTTTGCACTTGGGATTATGTGCACCACACCAAAACAGGTAATGGTAACCACAGAGCATTTTAGTTCAAGATTAGTAAATTTGCTCTTGATTTATTGTTTTTTTACTTGAAAGAAAAATGTCACATAAAATCTAGGATTTAAACCAGTATTTTGTGTATTTAAAAATACAGACGTTTAGTTTATAAGATGGAAAAATTGCATTTTACTTCCCACCTAATGTTCTCCAGTAAATTTTAGTGTGGCATTGTCTGCATTGGATAGGTCAATGAATGGTGCTTTTATAAAAATGTTTGAAAAGAAGAACTCGGTCCATGGAAATTGCTCAAATAATCTTGTTAGAATGAAGCCTTGACTGAAGGCAGTAATTTCATGGATTAAACTCAGAAGGGGCTGTCTAGGCTGATCTTCCTATTGCAGGCCACAAAGCTTTATCCGGAGACTGTCTATGCAAATACTGGTTAGCTATCAGGCATGGGATTTTGTATGGCCAGTACATCGAACAACACCATGAAACTAGAAATTGTGGAGATTTTTGTGGACAAAGTAAATGGGAGCAGAAAGAAAGAGTATTTTTACAGGGAAGAGAGTGTAAGGTGGAGTTGTGGCATCTTACTATGTTCAGCTTTTTCCTAAGTACCTATTAGAACCAAGAGGTATTTTCCAGTCCATCTTCTTCTTTCACGTGCCACATGGACTGCCCATCATGTTGCTAAGTTCTGGATTACAAGTATGGGAAGGAATGCATTGGTTTGTACATTTGCAAGTCCACAAAGCAGAAATGATGAGTAAAAATCCAGCACTATGAAACCTGCAAAGAAATAGGGGTGGGAGAGTACAGCGTGCATATATATCTTATATTTTGATAGACATTTTTCCTTTCACCAAAAAAAATTAAGTGGCATTGACAGATCTTCTGAGGCAGCTTGTATTTTATTGTGATTCATGAGAAATTGTTGTAGACAAGAAGAACAATGTTCTGCTTACATCTTTCCAGAGATGTCAGATCTGATCATGGGTGGGCACAGTACCATAATGCTACTGTTGGTCAATGAGACGTGAGGGAGCCTTTAGACAAAAAGAAAATAGGCTGAATACAATCTGCTGCAGTAGCTGCTTCTGGAGTGCAGTGAGCAGGTGGCAGAGGAGGAGAAGCTGCTGGAAGAGAACTGTGCTGTCCCTTTGCCATGAAGGAGGGTGACAAAGTGATTGATCGGTGCTGTGTTCTGAGGGTTGCTCCAAAAGTGAAATTGTAGGTTGTGGCCCTGAAAGTGTCTGAAGGATTTTCTGCTGAATGTAGGAACAGACCAGGATTAGACTTCTTCCTGAGGCTGCTTTGGATATGTGGGCTTTGCTAGAGAAGCAGCACAAGCAGCAGAATGAGCCTAAGACATCAGTGGGAGCAGCAGATTAGCGTGAGGGCAACATAAGATCAACGTGGCTCAAAAGGCTGACCTTTATTGCCCCACACTGTGCAGCTGGTGATTGGGCTGCAGTGTATGGATTCACTCAGCCTAATCGTACATGGCTTCGCTTCTCATCAGTGAAACAATGCAGGAGGAAGGAATGGAAGAAAATACAGTTTATAAGGGTTATGAAAGAAAATGAGTGTTCTCAAGGGCAATCCCTTTAAGTTTCTTTAATATTGTTTTTAAATAATTGTCCATTATTTGGCAAGATTTATTTATAAGCGACCCATGCTACGGATTGTAATACCCCACGATTGTGACGTTTCACACTTGATAAATCATGTGACTTTTGTAGACAAATTGTCCTGAGTTAAACAGTCCATTGATTCATTGTCACCGTATTTGGAGAATAATACAAATACCATGGAGTTAAACTGCTAACCACATGAAGTATGTATGGATGTAGTGAGTAGTGTTGTCTTCCTCTGATTGCCCAGGTAACCATTAATTTGCTTTCTGGAAACTGTTAAAACATTAGTATGGAAATGTGCTTCTGAATCGTGGTAAGGTGTGGATACAGGCTGGCAAGGAGAGATTTGGTCTCTGGGGATAATATGAGAATATACAAACGCACCACTCTTCTAGAAGTCAAAGCTTGTCCAGATCTCCAGCATGCCAGTGGCTTCTACAGTTGTATTTATGATTTTCTCTCCATGAAAATGCTATTAATGCTCATATATGCTCAGAGGGTATATGCCTCGTCATTGCTCTCAGCGTGGGTTGGGAAGTCCATTTGGTCAGTCCCCAGTTTTGGAGATCTCAGTTTTAACAACTTGGGTATAAACCCCTGAAAAATGTTTGGTAAATATCCACTGCTACTGCTTTGCCACCTGGCTTACCTGACTGAGCCGTAGCCATCTGGGGTGGCCAGCTTCCAAATAAAACTGACAGCCTGGCCTTAAGATGGCATGGCATGCATGTATCTCATCTTTGATGTCAGATCTACTGCAGGAATTAAGGGGGCTCTATCTATTAACTCAACCTACTTAACGTTGTTGTGGCTATATTTGGGTTAGGCGGTAGCAGACAGGGTGGCAGCACAACTGACTGACCACCTCCCAAGTGTTGATGCTAACAGGGTCTAAGGAAGAACCCCACCAGAGCAGCTGGGGTGTGACAGGGTTCGGTCTCACACTGCAAATCACAGCTGGGGCAGCTCTGCTGCTGCACTGCAAGGAGCCATGGCACTCCTGGCAAGAAGTCTAGTCCAGCCTGTGTGCAGCTCTCTGCTAGCTGATCCAGCCTGATGGAAGTAGACACGAAAGATGTAGATAAGAAAGGCTTTGAGCAAGGATGCCCCGACTACAGTAGACTAGTCTGGGCTATCTGAGTTGGTGCAAAGGTAAGACTAGGCAGTGTAGTCCACTTTGACTTACCAATTTTTGCATAAACTATACGGAGACATGAGCTTATATGGTTGCCCTCTCACATCCTGTGAATTAGATGAGAAATTAATGAGGTGATTGTTTTGCCAATGACCAGGCCTAACAGGAACGACACAACCAGCAGGAAGAGAATCCAATACGCAGACTGTATTGTAGACACAAACGTTATGAGATGAATGACCGCTGGGGGTACAAACAGATCAATCAGCTCATATGTGATCCACGCCACCCCCAACAATCCCACAAAGGATGCAACTCAGCCCACAACAGGTGGTACAAACGGTGAACCGAGGTTGCCCATAGTTGGCATGGGAAACAGCCAGACCAGCCAGTTAAACACATGAGAAAAAGGTGCCCACATGGCGACTCTCACCTGATCGACCTGCGTTCGCAAAGGCCTAAACAGACCAGGGCCCAGCTCCAGGGAGAGTCAGGAGGCCTTCCCTGACCCAGGACGCTCTGGGGAGTGCACTCCACAGACAGACACTCCTGACTCCCTGCAAGTGGTCCCAGCTTTTATCCCCAAGCAGACACCTGACCTTTGTCAACTCAGTGCGGGACCCCTGGGGCTCATTTCCCTTATGGCTCTCCCTGCAGGACCGGCCACACCCTGGGGGAAGCTATAAGGCAAACTCACCTCCTCTGTATGAAGGGCTGTGAGAATCACCCATATGTCAACCTTAATTCGGGGCTTGGGGTTCAAACCCCAGCATTTCAGTGATGCACTTAGGAGTAAGAATTGGAAAAAAAAAAAAAAAAAGAAAGAGAAAAAAAAGAGACATTTTGCATTGCAAGGCATGGGTAAGGGTTAAACCCAGATAGGAGAAAGCAAAACCTTGTGTAACTGATTTGAAGAGGAATGCTTGTCATGAAATTCTTGAACAGTATCAAAGTTGTTCATAAATTCTGACACTACTTTTTGCATTTTATAAGTCAGTAATAGGATAATCTAAGGGAATAATGTTTTGTGTACATGTTTGAAGTGGACACATTTTAAGTTTCACTGCATCCAAGCCCAACTTTTGATGGAGGATGCACAATATTATTTTTAAAAATATTGAATGATAAAAATCACACAGAAATTCTTACTGAAGTTACTCATTGCCCTGGAGTTAAAATGGAAATAACAAACATATCTTTCATCAGTCATTTTGAATATTTATTTGTATTTCACTTGGTCTAAACAATTTTTTTTTTATCTCTAAGGTTAGATCCTGACTAATCCTTCAGTGTGCTGATTTTGCTAGGACAATACATAAATGACTGGTGATTCCAAATATGAATAAGGACAGCAGGCTCAGGCTTGTGCTAATTTTGATGAATAAATTTGCCTCGAGAATGAAAAGTCGTGTTAGCACTTTTCAGTTTATAACAGTAGACCATCAAAGATATTAACTCTGCAAGGAATCTCCATTAGGTACTGTTTGGAACTGCTTATAGGGAAGTCTCAGGTGCCTAGTTTCAGCAGAAACTTACTCTTAAAAACCTTTCTCTATTTTTATTTTAGTAAAAGAATGGTGTGATTGAAATGCAAAGTGTTGAGAGGAATTTCACTGTAATAGTGAAATGTCCTTCCTTTCATTTTACCCACTGAATTTTTGATAAGGATATTCCTTTGCCAGTTCCTTTGAATTTTCTTGGTTCTTAGTTGGTGCTAATGATGGCAGTAATAGTCCTCTGTGTGTGTGGTGGGGGATGGAAAATAATAACCCACTGGTATGAGATTTTTTGCAGTTGTCTTTTGTGGGCTCACAACAGGGTTACAAAAGATGCAGTCTTGATTGATTTCTTGTCTTTTAATCCTTTTATTTCTACATTTATTTTGCCTTTGTGGCAAGAGAGGATAATTGTTTGGCAGGAAAC
>NW_008594208.1:39628-60334 GCF_000691845.1 Merops nubicus | reverse complement strand
GGAAAGAGATGGGTATTAGAAATTTAGTTCTAACATTGTCCCTAGTAGTTGGGTGCTTCTCTGTCTTGGTCAAGTCAGGGGCTGTTTCTGGATTAGGGGCTTTCACTTCTTCCCGTGGATTGTGGAGTTTCAAGGAAAGGAGTGATAACAGCTGTCATGGGATAGCTGTTGCTCTCATTTGTTATTGCATTAGCCATATAAAATTTATTCCTTCTGGTTAATTCACTGAATAGGAGAGCCCTGAAAGGCAATAATAAATGGAATATCTCATTTTCTTGCCACTTGTCCAGTTTTGCTCTACGGATTTATTGTATTACAGATTTCTTACCTACTAAGTGTAGCCATTGTTTGAATCTTACCTTTTTTTGCTTTTGCATGTTAGGCTGGCTGTTTTTCTGTAACTCAGGGGTCCTACACTAACTTATCCCATCTAATGAGCCCTTACTGGTTTTGTTTGGTTTTAGGTCCTTGGCTTTTGAACAGTTCTGCTCACAGGACTGCTATGGAAAACTTGAAACATCTTACTGCTGTTTAAAGTTTTTCTGATTTGTGTGGGGAGGGATACAGCTGCCTGCTAGGTTTCAGTCTGCAGGTTAATGAGTAAGACCTTGCTTGGCTTGTCAAATTTTTTGCATGAATTTTGGATAAAAAATAGAAAAGTTTTTTTTTCACTTTTCTCTTAATTTTCCAGGAAAAACTACATGCTTTGACAGAATTCAGAGGACTGGAAGGCTTTGACTGAGAACTAAAACTTCTTGATTTTAGAAGTGTTACTGTAGTCCTCTTCTGACCTTATAATCTGGACACCTGCTGGTCCTATTCTGGAAGGCTAAGGCTGCCTACCACCTTTGACACTGTGCCATGATCTTTTCCTCTTTGAAGGGAGTGCTGGAAGTAGGGAATCCCTCAAAGTGATCTATTAACGGAGTTGTCATTTAAATGGTAAGTCTAGTTGGTAGGGGGGATCTGCCACATAAAGCAGGTAAGCCACAGATTTAATGAGATGCTACACTAGCATTTCTTAATAACATTTTTTGTTTTCCATCAAAATATTTTGGTTTGTAAGTTTGCCTTTTTGGTAAGAAAAGTGTATTTGCAGAAGCATATACTTAGACATGCCAAAAAAAAAAAAAAAAAAGCCAAACCAACCAAAAAGTGTTTAGCAGAAAGGCTCATTTCCCATCAAAAATAGATGCAGTGGAAAATTTTCAGGCAGCCCTATATTTAACCTCCTTGGATCAAAATTCAGTTGTTGGACTGAGGGAGGCTCACAGAGGTCTTTTGCTGCTTTTGTTAGGGCGTCTGTTTTTTCACTCATGACATCTGCCTGCTCTTCCAGCTATATTCAACCTTGTTATAATTCTTGATACTGCAGCATTTTACTGTGCTCAGAATACTAGTTCCTACTGGACACATCTTGCTGGGGTATGTGCAAAGTCAAAGTTTCCTTAAGGGGGTGCATCCCTCTTGCGTTTTTATTTTAGCTGGGTTTTAATAAACAAATAGGAGTAGCTGTATCCACTAAACACTGAATATGCACAAAACACAGAATCACTGTTATACAGTTCTTAGTTCTTTACTCAGAGTAGCTTTGCTTTAGAATGCTGTGGATACAAACAGTATGTGTGAGTTTAAGGGGTAATAGTCTAAGTGCTTGAAAAGGAAGACTCGCTGGGCAAGATAAACAGACAAATCACATCAGTCTCAGGAATTCCTGAGTGAAATGTAGTTGAAGGCTGGGGAGTTATTCTGGGAAAATACTGTATGTGATTTCTTTGCTCAAGCTTTCCTGGCTTTGACTTGTGGCTGCAAGGATACTTGCAGGGTACTGAGCTAAACAGAACTTTGAACTGAATTGACATAGCCATCCTCAGGGAAGGAGAGGTACACTGATAAATGAATGCATGGACTTTGGGAATCTGGATGCAGCAAAATTTGTCAGAAATGAAACTACTTCCTCCAAGAATAGTGTAAGCCAATCACAACAGATATGAACATGGGGATAGAGAATTAAATATGAATAGGCTGTGATTCTAGAGTCTCAAGCTTTCTGTTGGTTCTTTTTTTTTTTACTTTCTTTGCGGATTCCATTTTTCTTCCATTTCTCCTGTAGTAGTAAGAATTTGCTACAGTTGTGTCTTAAATACAACCATGAGCCTTTTTGTGTGTTCTTCCAAAGGTAGTGTGTAGAACACCAGTATAAGAATCCTGCAGAGTTCACTGGACTTTTTATTAAGACAAGAAAAGAAAACAAAGTGAATATTGATATTCAGGGAGGAAAATTGTTAATATAGCCTACATTAGGTTTTGTATGTGTTATGTTCTGTCCTTGATTCAGTGTCAGAATGCAGTTAGTAGCCAGAATCTTTCAGCAACTAGAAACATGTGGTGTTTCATATGGAAAAGTTGATTGTTATTCTTTACTGCTTGTTTTGCATCTTAGCACTCTTACAGAAATATCTTTTCAGAAATTTTTAATTTTGTTTTCATGGCCATTTAATATAGACCACTTCATGACTGCTGAGCAATACTGTGCTTTTTTAGCCTTCACAGGCATTAATGATCAAATCTGTAAATGAGCATATGGTTAGTTTTGTAAGACAGCAGCTAATTTGCTTCTATGTTTTTAATAAACTCTTCAGAAGTTTTATGATTACTTGAAAGGACATATATCTAGCTATACTCCTTAAGTTTACTTGGTAGTCATGTTGACCAAAATCAGTGAGGTCTCTTTTATTTATTTTCCTGACAGCGTATACATTTTTCCTTCAAATTTCTGTCAGAAGAATTTGATTATAGTAGATTGTCACTAGGTAGCCAGTAATTTCCCTCTTCCCTGTTATTATTTTAGATAAATATATTATTTTAAATAAATAATTTCAAGGCAAAATAGTAGTCAGACAACATTTGAAAGGAAGAAATAGTTTGACTGTTGTTGAGAAAGGGATTAATCATTCTAGTGCCAAAATTGTGGTGAGAAAGAGGACAGAGAGACAAAAGTGTAGTATTTAAATGCAAGAATGAGCTCCTATGATACCACTTTCCAGCTGTTATCTGTGGAATCCAAATGCTTTTTGAAGGATAGTGCTCCACAGTCAATTAGCTTCACTTCAGGTAATCATTTTATAAGGAAGAAATTTTAGTATGTTAGTTCATGAGTTAGAAAAAGTAACAAAACAAATTATGCCCTGGTTTTCCTAAAAAAGTAGTGGAAGTATGTAATTCTTATAAAAGGAACTTAGAAATCTTGTATAGTGAGAGATTGTGATCCTCTCTCTAAAATGTGTCAAGAAGAGCAAGAATAATGTATCATTTGCATGCCTTAATCTGAATCGTAATGAGTGTCAAGAAGTGAGAAGAAAGTAGAGTTGCCAAATCTGTCCACTCTTTTAAAACTGTAAGAATTGTAGCAAGTATTGTGTGTGAAATAAATGTGTTCACACGTAATTGGACTGAGACTATTAAATATCTTTCTTTCATTTAAGTAGTAGGTAGTAACTAAAACTTCAAGGAAAAGAGATTACATCCAGCAAAACTTCCTTGTGCAAAATAGTCTATGCTGATGTCAGTGATCCTGGTTGATTTAAAGTGTCTGTGTGCTTAAGAAAAGATCTTTAAATGGGAGAATGAATTAGGAAACAATGAACGATATCCAACTTGCAGTGGGAGTTAACTTTTGAGAGTGTGAGGCAGAGAATGGACAATGAATATCACCATCTTTTCAATGTTCAGTATTATCAAAACATTCTTACAGGTAGCTCTTTATTGGCAGAAAAATTGTGAAAAGTCAGTGAAGGAAAATGCTGTGGTAAAATACATATAAAGAATCTTAGGCCAAAAGTCAGAGAGGTAAGGGATCTATCTACTACAGGTTTGGAAATGATGAGGGCAAACTGCAAAGTGTTTTTGTGTTTAAAAAGACTAATTATTGCTGTGTATATCAGTCTGTTGTCTGTTCTGTACAGCTGTTTGTGCTATCTCACTGGTAGTTTTGAGACAAACAGTAATTTTACACGGGTCACTAATTTGGATTGGGATATAAGAAATGGTTATTTTTATGTGTAGTTAAGCTGAATATCATGATTTGCACTTTTAATAAGCTGCTTCATTCTGTATGTGAAACAAAATAACTTCAATATACTGGGGTTTGTAATTAACAAATGTAGAGTAAATAGAAAATATCTTCCCTAGTATGATGCATGGAGATTAGGTTAGACTGTGTTACAGATTAATGTGATAATGAGGATTTCCTTAAGAGATTACAAAAGCAGCATCTTAGTTTCAGCTGACATTTATTGACACAGAGCATCAGTTGGGAGCCCCATCAAATTTCCTATTCTTTTCTGTTTACCACCTCCTGCTTTTATTTACAGTCAGCATATCTGTTAATTAGCCTCAGGTAGAGCCAGTTCTTCTAAAAAGATCTCTTGTCTTCCTGGTGATGGCCCCATGAGGTGACCATGTACACATAGTCTGTGAGTGAATTAATCTTTAACTCAGTAATTACAGTGCCTGATTCTGAAATGTTTAACTCAGCAATTTGTATTTGGAGAATTGTGGGCCTTGACTCCCATTGACTTCAATGTCATGAACACCTCCCCGTGAGCTCTCAGCTCATGGTTACCTCACTGGAAGTCCTTACTGGTTTGCTGTGTTTGGACCAGAATGCAGATGGCACGTTGGTGACTTCCAGATAAATGCTCTGTGTCACTGAGTTTTTTTACCTCATTTTCATTGCACTTTTGCAGAATAAAATTACTCCTCCACTTCTGGAGCCATCTCTGTTGCACGCTATCTGAACGCAGGCGTTTGCAAGAAACGATGCAATGTCTGCATCGCACGAGGGCGTATTCTGTAAGGAGCCATATTACTTTATGGAGTCAGCCAACCTCAGTTGGACCTTGTGGTGACATAGAGCTGTTTATAGCCACAGCCTGAATGCTAGAGATGGTGGCTGTAGCAGCATGGCTTGTTTATTAAAAAAGAAAAAAGTTGCAGTTATATTTTCAGGAAAAACTCAGGAGTATGATTGAGAGATCTGTCCAAGTCGACAAGGTGTGCTAGAAGTGCTCCCAGAGGTGTGAGCTGATGTATGCACCTCACTGGGGTGTTAGAAATCTTGTAGTTTCAGTGTTAATGGTTGTCTTTGTTTCATCTGAAACCTAAGAAAGACTGGGTGACTTATTTGCAAAGTTAACTGTAGGTGATGTCTTTAAGTGGTGACCATGTATGACCTGTGGAAAGCCATAAAGTACACACTGTGGTAGTGTGAGCATTTTCATAATTTAATGAAACCTTTAGAGATAAAAATGCACTGCTTCAGTTTAAAAAAAAAAAAAAAAAAAAAAAGCAATAACAACAATAATAAAACTAAGAAATACCCCAACCCTTACTGAAAGCAACAGTATAATCCCTGGAATATGTCCAACTTTTATACTGGAAAACTGCCTCAATATAGTACGAGCTTCTCTCTTCAGTGTGGAAGTATTTGTGCTGATCCAAAACCTTTTATGCTTGCCCAGCTGCATCCTACTATTTAATTTTTGTGGATAAGCAGACCCAGGTGAAGTAACTTAGTTTTAAAATAATTAGAAACCTTAATTCCTTCAAATCACATTCCTAAGACATACAGGTGTCCAGGATGCTGTGAGAAGAGGCATAAAAATAAAAAAAGAGAAGGTGAGCACTTGCTACTGATGGCTCATGATTTTGGAGGATTAGTGGTGCTGCAGTTATGACAAAAAGCAAAACAAACAAACATAAAAATTGAAAAGTAGTGGTGACAGTTTCTTCCATCTTTAGTTGTAAGAAGCCAGTGATGAGTGATCTGTTAATGCTCCATGGGGAGAGTTGACACTGAGGAGAAAAGGTGGGGGATATTTCTTCAAAACAGTTTAATTGCTTCTATGTATTTTGTGGTTGAAGAACATAGAGATAGGAGATGCTGGAAATGTTTTCTACAATTCAGTGCCACTTTGTCAGTATTTTGTAGGTACTGTTTAATCCGTCTTCATTAAGGACAAGCTCATTTATTATTAGTATGTTTTCATCATTCCAACCTCATCAAGGCAGCAACAGTTTGTTTTTTTTTTTTCCAGATTTCCTTTGACATACAGCCTCAATAAGTATGGAAATTACAAATTTATTTTTTTTTCTTCCAAAACAGCGCAGTGCTCAAATTCATTGAATTTCAACTTTTATTTTTTCTTAATGTTGAAAGACAGATATGCAAATTTTACTAACAATATGCATGGTTAAATTTAGCTGTAAATTCCAGTCAAAGATTTCTGCTTTGTTTATTGTCCAAGTCAATATGTCTGCGGAGAAAACCTCCTGCTGTGCAAGAATACATAGTCAGCTACTTCGAAAAGTAGGAAACTTAATTATGAGAGTTTGTTCTGGAAAAAGGTAAAGTAAAGCAAGCACTGTGTTTTGGGCTCTTTTTTTACTTATTATGACTTCAGCTAACAGAAATACAATGTATAAGATTTGTTTTGACTCTGTTATCAGAAAAACCACTTGATTTTTCCTTCACTTGGTCACCTGATTAACTTAGAGGGTCTAAAAGAAAGTAGAGGTTATGAATAAATGATGCCTTTCTTAATCTTGCAATGTAGGTTGTGACAAACAAAATCCAAGTGTGAAGAAAAAAGAATTAATAAACACATGTATTACTGAGAATATCTTCATTAAAGTATAGTTTGTGGCATGCTATTATCAGGTTGCCTGAAAGATGCAAATTTCCTTTGTTTTTTCCTCATAATTTATTTTTGTGCATGGTAACAGTGAAGTATCTTTACACAAGGTTTATGAGTGGAAATTATTGCTGGTTGATAGAGTGCCCTGAGAGACAGTCCTGAAGGGCAAAATAGACAAGGAAGGCTGGATATTCTTCAAGAAGGAAATCTTTGAGGTGCAGGAGTGGACCATCCTGGTGTGCCATAAGATGAGCTGGAGGGGAAGAAGACCAGCCTGGCTAAACAGAGAGCTTTGGCTGGAACTCAGAAAGAAAAGGAAAGTCTACAGTCTATGGAAGAAGGGGCAGGCTACTCAGACTACAAAGATCTAGTGAGGCTGTGCAGGTTGAAAATTGGAAGGGACAAAGTCCAACTAGAACTTAATTTGCCTACTTCTGTAAAACACAAAGTCTTTCAATAAATACATGAACAACACAAGGAGGACTAATGAGAATTTTCATTCTTTATTGGATGTGGGGGGAAACTTTGTGACCAAGGATGAGGAAAAGGCTGAGGTACTTGATGCCTTCTTTGCTTCAGTTTTACTTATAGGAAGACCAGTTGCTCTCTGAGTGCACAGCCCCCTGAGCTGGATCACAGGGGTGGGGAGCAGAATGAAGTCTCCATAGTTCAAAAGGAAATGATCAATGACTTTCTACCCCACTTAGTCGCACACAAGTCTATGAGGCCTAATGGGATCCGCCCAAGGGTACCAAGAGAGCAGGCGGAAGTGTGGACCAAAGAGCTTTCCATCGTTTATCTATCAGTCCTGGCTAAGTGGGGAGGTTCCAGCTCACTGGAGGCTAGCACACATGCTGTGCTTGAAAAGAGGGTGTGGGGGACTGTGCCTGTCAGACTGACCTTGATGCCAGGGAAGGTTGTGGAGTAGATATCTTGAGAGACATCACGTGGCACATGCAGGAAAACCAGGCTATCGGGCTCAGTCACCATGGGTTCATGAAAGGCAGGTCCTTCTTGACTAGCCTGATCTCCTGTGACAAAGTGACCTGCCTAGTGAATGAGGGAAAGGCTGTGGATGTTGTCTACCTGGACTTCAGTAGAGCATTTGAGCTGTTTCCCACAGCACTCTCCTGGGGAAACTGTCTGCTCATAGATTGGATGGGTGTACACTTTTGCTCCATAAAAAACTGGCTGGATGGCAGGGCTCAGGGAGTGAGTGTATGGATATAAATCTAGTTCATGGTCAGTCACAAGTGGTGTTTCCCCAGGGCTTAGTATTGAGGCCTGTTCTCTTTAATATCCCTATCAATGTTCTGAAGAAGGGGATCAAGTGCACCCTCAGTACGTTTACAGATGACAGTAAGTTAGGTGGGTATGTTGGTCTGCTTGAAGGTAGAGAGGCTCTACAAAGGGATCTGGACAGACTGGATTGATGAGCCAGGATCAGTGGTATGAGCTTCAACAAGGCCAAGTTCTGGGTCCTCCACTTAGGTCACAACAACCCCAGGCAACGCTAGAGGCTCTCGGAAGAGTAGCTGGAAAGCTGCCTGGTGGATAAAGACCTGGGGGTGTTGGTTGACAGCTGGCTGAATATGAAGCAGCATTGTCCCCAGGTGTGCAAGAGGGCCAACAGCATCCTGGCCAGTATTAGTGTGGCCAGGAGGACTAGGGAAGTGGCTGGTTGTACCTCTGTACTTGCCAGTGGTGAGGCTGCATCTCGAATACTGTGTTGAGTGTTGGCCCCTCAGTTCAAAAAAGATGTTGAGGTGCTGGAGCATTTCCAAAGAAGGGTAACGAAGTTGGTGATGGGTCTAGACAACAAGTCTGATGAAGGGAGGCTGAGGGAACTGGGGTTGTTTAGCCTGGAGAAAAGGAAGCTGAAGGGAGACCTTATACCGCTCTATAACTGCCTGAAAGGAGGTTGTAGTGAGGTGGGTGCTTCTCTCAAGTAACAAGCAATAGGACAAGAGGAAATGGCCTCAAGTTGCACTAGGGGAGGTTTAAATTGGATATTAGGAAAAATTTTCTCGCTGAAAGGGTTGTTAAGCACTGGAACAGAATGCCCAGGGAAGTGGTGGAGTATCTCTGGAGGTATTTCAAAAACATATAGGTGTGGTGCTTAGGGACATGATTTAGTGGTGAACCTGGCAATGCTAGGTTAGTGGTTGGACCTGATGATCTTCCATCCAAAACAATTCTATTATTCTCAACTGGGGAATATGTTATAAATGATATATGAGCATATTCTCATATTTATAACATAAAGCTCTCCAAGATTTTGATTAGTGTAGCGGTTCACATTTCTTCAGTTTTTGTAAGTAATTTACAATACATTTAAAATACATTTTATCTAGCTATCTATATAACAAAATCACTGCATGCAAAGGTGTTTCTTCTGCCTACTTGAAATGTGTGTAATACTGTAACAATCTGTATTTCTCCTTGTATTTCAATGCATATTTCTCCTTTCTGTTAACTATAATATGAAGAATGTTTTAATGATAATTCTACAATGGATGACAGTAATTAGACTTACTGTAAGCCAATAATATTTTAGAAACTTGTATTGTGGCTAATATTTGGGTTGCGTGATTTTCATCAGATGTACAGGCATGTTCTTTTTTTTCTTTGCATCTTTATAGGACTGATCCATGACCTGATCTTGTAGCTTCTGCAGTGATACAAATGGTACATAATAATTGTATGTGAAGAAAAGCTGGCAGCTTTACAGAGAAAATTTCTGGACCTGTAGGTAGGTTCAGGATAAGCAATTGCCTGTAACTTCCCTTCTCAGTTCTCTGCATTTCTACAGTAATGCTGTTCTTCTAAAGCTTTTACTGAGTTTCCTTAAATAGGACATTAAATGTATTTACGGTAGACTGGGAGTTTTATTCTGTGTCACTGGTGCATCTAGAGTTTCTTCATAATATTCTTCTGGTTGCCTAGTACAGTGAGACAGGCACCAGAGGGGCATGTACATTGATGCCTTGTGAGAGTGATTCTGGAGCCCAAAACTGAGGATATGTGGAGGTGGCTAATTTCTTGTAGAACTGAGTGGGAGTTTAAGTTCCTAAATAGGATTTAGGAGCCTAAATACCTTGGAATTCTCCATGAATAAAGCTTAGTTGCAATATAGCCCCTTAATTCTTAATAAATGTGTGTGCTTAATTATGCTTCTGTTTTGAGATTTTTTCATCTAGTCTTTTCTGTATTTCTTCAGACTATCTGTTCCTTTTCAGCTCTTTCCACTCTTACTCTTTGTGTACCTAATAAAGGCACTAGCACACTTAATTTCCAGTGACCAGCTTCCCTCTCACATTGGCGTGTACGTAAGACCTGTTATTAATAGAGTTAGCTACCTTGTAAAGATGCTGTAAAAGGAACCATTAAAGCTCAGGTATTTGACTGTTTTGTCTGTCTGTTTTTTGACCAATGTATGCCCAATATGCTGGTCACATATTGGCTAAATTCTACTTTGTTTGCCTGACAAAAAGGGTAGGACTAAGGGTAGGTACTTAAATAATGCAAAACCATGTGACAGTCTAATTCTTTTGACACTGAAATCACTCTACTGGTTTTTCTTCTGAAACTAGTAATAGTAAATCAGGGCGTAACTCAGTCTCTTCTCTGGCTGTGCATGATCTGACTTCTCTCTGCTTTAGTTCACTGCACAGGTTATCTGTAACTGAAGTGCACAACAGAAGCATAACACTTTGTTCTCATGCTAGACTTTTAACTTCCACAATACAATTTTTCTTATAGTGTAGCAGAAGTGGAAAGGAATGAAAACAGATGTAAATGAGGACTGCAAGCATCCTTCAAGCACAGTCCATCTTTTTTCATGTGATCATGAACCAAGTTTTCCTCAGGACTGCGGTGGTCATTGGTAAGAGGGATGCCTTGCCCTGCATCCTGGTGAACACAAGTGGCTAGAAGAAAGCAGATAACCTAAAAACATTGGATTCTGTTGCTGCCCAAATGTTGAGCTGTAGAAGTGTCAGTAGCTGCCCTGGATGGGTGGGGATGGTGAGGCAAAGAGAAAGCTTCTAGAACTAGGATGAGTAAGGAAAGGGTGAATGAGTAGAAATGGGGTGTCCTGATTCTTTCAACACAGTTGGTATTGTACCACACTCCTTTTTAAAAGGTGAGGAAAGTTATACCACGGGAAAGAGAATGCAGGGAGTGGTTTCCAGACCATGAGTGCATTGACTAGATTGCCTCATCTCTGAGGTAATGCACTTTGACAGAGAAAGCCTAAAAGCACACAATGCTGAAGGTACATGAGCCACCAACCATGTAGGAAAGGCCACACAGGGAAGAGGATATAGCTTCGTCAAGGACTGGTGTCCAGAGTGATGGGATTTTTGGATGGTGGAGCTAAATTGTTGGAAGGGCAGTGAATAAGGTGAGGGTAGAAGGGGCCATGTGCTGTGTTTTGCTGTTGCCTCATTGCATCCTTTTTTCCATCAGTGTTCTTTGCAGGAATAAAGCTGATTTATGAGAGTAAATTGCTTTCTGAACTAATACCAATGTTTTTCTCAGCTAGTGCTTTGTGAACACTTTTCATACAGTCCTGGTTTAGCCACAATTCTGGTTATGAGTAATCTTAGTGGATTATAAAAAGTGCTAAAATATAAAAAAAAAAATAAAATTAGGAGTAGTATACAACTTGCAGTACTGATTTAAGAGCTTAGATATCACAGTCTGCTTTTTCCTTATGAATCTTGGGTTTTTTCTGTATATTCAATAAGGGAACATTAAGTAAAGAAATTAATGTGATTGACTGTTTCTTGTAGCTCAGGGATTCATGCTGCTTGGCTAATCAATGGCCATGAGTGCTGCATGTGTAAGTAGTTAGAAACACTGATTTATTCATGCTGATTTCTATCACAGAGCATCATTGCTTGTGCTGAGGAACACCCCAGGTGGACCATGGCCCTTTTACTCCACCTCAGTGAGGGGTGCTTTCAAAGGACCTTATCTATTGCCACATCAGTGCAAAGCCTAAACATATTCTATAAATAATCTCATTAGATCAGAGTGTATGGTAAACTAGGTTAGGAACAGGTGTGGTGTTGGTGGTCCTTGAGGAACACTGCAACTCTGCTTGTGGCAGCATGGCTTCCTCCAATTTTCTCTTCAGCTATGGGGTTGTTACCTAATGCCATATGGTAGGTCTATGTATTTTATTATGGACCTTGTATTTAAAAGCTATCTATCTGATCTCAAACCGGTGTTGTTAAATAACTGCCTATTAAGGGTGATTAAAATGAAATATATTTGTACTTGGCTATCTTGTTTGATGATCAGATGCATCTGTGAACTCAATTTATAGGATCTCTTAGAATCATATAAATCGTTCTGAGTGTCAAATGCAACCAACTGAAATGTTCAGAGATTAATAGATTTTAAATTATTTTTAGTCTAATCTAACAATCACGGCACATTTTTACACAGAAGTATAAGTGTCTCCCATGCACTGCATTTTCTTTGGGGTCTTTAATGTAGTGTAAATAAACATTTTTTAGATGGGAATGCAGAATATAAGTGTCTTGTCTCCTGATCTGATATTTTCACTTACTGTATATGTTTTAATACAGTATCATATTAGTACTGTGTTAATCAGTGCTCATGAGAGATTATGCTGGTGGAAAACATGATCATGGGATTGACCTCCTTGGAAGAAAGGGCTTTTCTAGGTCATGGAAGGCTACATATTCAGCTCATGAGCAGTGTAGAACTCTCTTTCTGTCATAACTGAAATACTGACACCTGGTTTGCACTTGAAAGTGTTATCAAGGAGACCTGTCAGGGAGGGATATAAATTTTTTGCTGACGTAGCTATGCCAGCAAAAACCCTCATGCAGAAGCTGTGTAAGAAGTTCTTTTACCTGTACATTTTACTTCTCTTGAGAGATAGCTATAAGTTGCTTGGGAAGAGGAGTTTTGTTAGTATACTTTCTATATTAATTTCTACATTATTTCTCATGTAAATCAACTGTAGGGCTCACCCTGTCTCATATGCAAGTTTATCACTGCACACAGAGATGATATATTGCAGCCTGTGCTTACGTTGCTCTGAAGAATGCTCTCTAGAGCTATTCTAAGAGCAGAGTGTGATCCCTGTCTCTGTTCATCTTCTGTCTACAGGCTTGTCTTTACAGCTGTAAGTTGCGTGAATAATGCCTGGCAATGCATGAATTTTCATGTTTAGCACTTGTCCTGTTGGTGGTACTAGTCTTGAAGATAGTATTGGGGCCACATTTAGGAGACAGTATAGGCATAACCGTGGTTTAGCTGAACTACTTGCAGGAGGAAAAGGGGATGGATGCAGATGTAACAATGAAAAGAAAGGTAGGAAAATCCCTAGCAGTGAAGCTTGTGATGTGCAACACAAACTAAACATGAGAAGTACAAAATTGGAAGCTTCCTTGGGTCAGTGAGTTCCAAAAAAAAAATAAGCATGTGGAAGCACTTGATAGGACAGGATTATCCTTTGCTGGTCCTACATGCAGCACTGTGAATCACAAGTAGTCCTAAAGAAATTTGAATTAGAACAGGAGAGTCAAAATGGTGTGAGTGAGGTCAGGTTATGACTTGAAACCTTCATTTGTTTCTTAAGATGCAGTTCCTGTATGCACCTAATTATCTTTGGTTTAGATGTTCTACATCAATTGGAATTAATGACCTAATGAGTGGGCTCTTAGTGTTTGTCTCCAGGAAGGACTCCCTTTTCTCTTATAAAGAGAGACCCTAAGTAAAAATTACAGCTAGCCTCAAGTTTATGTGTATTTTCTATTTGTTCAAGTTCTCTCATAACATCAGAAATGAGGGCTGGACCAGATACTAGAATACATTACTTGAACTAGCAGAAATAATTTCATATCCTACTCTGCAGGAATTCTGATTTGTTCTGGTTTGGGGCTTGTAATAGGAATAGCTTGATAGAGCTAGGTGGTGTTTTATTTGAGACAAAGGGTTCCTTTTTCCTCCAAGTTTTTTTCAAGAGATGCGGAAAGCCTATTTCAGGTAATACCACCAGAGCCAAAACGGCATATGTAAATTATGTGGTCCTACACTGAGGCTGATTAATTAGCCAGAGTTAATAGGAATTAGTATTTTCACTTCAAGTCCTAGAAACTTTGGAAATGCATGAATTTGTAAGCTTGCAGTCTCCCTGACAGATGAATCTAGTCTTGAAGATGATAAGTAAAGATATAACTATGGCATTGGATGTGATCATAATCATAAAAGAGAGATATTTTGAGATACAGAAATTGCAAATTCAATCCCTGCTGTTACTAGTCCAGCCACAGGGGCCATTTAACAAAAGATCCCTGAGTTAATGATTGCTGTTCTATGACAGGGATATTGGACTTATTATACGCTGAACACAAAGGTCTCTGATCCATATTCGTGCCTTGTTTCCTGCTTGGGATTCAGCACCACATGGTGGTAACTGTCTGCTTCATGCAGGAAAGCGTTCTGCTGTGATATCAGTGAGCGACAGTATCAGAAGAACAACCATTTTCCATGAATTTAAACTATTACTGCAGTTAGGTGCAATTATTGAGAATCCCTGTAGAGTCATACAAAAAATGTTGTCTCTGTCCAAAGATGTTGATTCTGGAATGTAGCAGTACCAGTCTATGACATTCTTAGTGTAGAGTCTCAGTGGCTGCTATAAATTGTACCCTGGAAAATGGTTACAAGGACTATAAAGTATAGCGCTGCATTTCAAGCTCTATTTTAAATACCAGCGGCTTTGTCAAGCTATACATGTAATTTAAATCAAGTTTATATGGTGAAAATATGTTGAAGATGAACCAATGGAAGACAACAACTTTAAAACAAAGAATATTGACTTTATACGTTAACTTCCTTAACTTAAGGCTGTCTCTTGTGTATTGGAAAACTGTTCAAGTGAGAATAATAGCTTTTGAACTACTTACAGGCTAATAGGTAGCGACTTTAGTCACTAAGACTTTGAATAGCTGTGGCTGTTGATTACACAGATTAAATGTGAGTGCAGTTTTCAATATGGCTGATTTAAAAACCCCCTCATTTTCTGTCCTTCCTTTTGACTTTCATGGCTAATGACACTGGCTTCTAATGCATATTAAATTCTAAGACTGGGGAATTAAATTCCTCTCTCTCCATCTCATAGTAGACACATGAGTGCAGAAGCATGTCATATGCTTATTTTAAATTGTTCAAGATTGAAGCTATATTAGTCAAATACAAGATTCCATTAGTGGCAATTCCCATACAGTGGGACATGCTCTGTTTAAACAGTTGACTGGTTATAGATGTTTGTAGCATTCATGGCACTAATTTTTCATGCACTCTATCCTTTGTTTTTTTCTCCTCATATCTGAACTGTCTGCCCGTCTCTTTGCATCCACTGTGATTTCTCAGTGAATGCTGGTTCCCAAGTTCTTTCTCTAGTCTCTCCTTTTTTTTTTTTTCTTCAGGGCCTAATTATGAAACAGCTTCAAATAAATACAATTTTTTAACAAAAAACATTCTGCTTCCTGTGAACAATGGACTGAATTTTTCTCTTTATTCTTGGGGAGTTCTTATTCAGTTGGAGTGCTTTGCAGTTGGCTAGGCCTGAGATTTCTGGGAGCTGTAATTGTGTCTCATTAATTCTTACAGTAATGTAGGGTAACTATAAGGAGCATGCAATTAGTGGTCTGGTCAATGAATAGAGCAGTTAATCAGCAGACAAAGGATGGGGCTCAGGACCTATTAGGCTGAAAGGAAGTGTTACTATTGTCACAGGCGGTAGGAATGCATGCAGACATACCTTAAAGTTGAACTGTTAAGGGAACTGTGTATGTCTTTTTGCTAAACCTGTTTTCCTACCTATTCCACCACTTCAGAGAGATTCATTTAAGGTTGCCTGTTAAAAGTCAGCAACCATATCGGAGGTTTCGACAGCCAGAACAGACTGGACACTGACGTGTTCTCTCACCTTAACAGAGGCAGCCCGAGGGTTTATTAATAATAAAAAGTGGCCAAAGAGATGTAAGGCATTCTTAGCTGTTCCTTCTCAGAAAAATGGTCGGTGAATGGAGGAGACCAATGAAGTTTAAAACAGCCATTGTGCAGATTGTCACTCAGTCATACTATGCATGTTTGTCTTCATAATGAACCTTGTTTGTTCTGAATGGCTGTGCTTTCAGTGCATGTAAATGTATGCAAATACTCATAACAGTTTTAAAATGGTAGCTCTTACGTAACAAATAACCTTTCCTACTTTTATGAAGCTCTGTCTTTTACTATATCTAGGGTTTAAAAAGCAAACATTACTCCAACTCTAGATAGTGCTTTGGGCTTTTTTTGTTAGCTCCAGATCAGAACTTCCATTTGTTTCTGCCTTTGAAAAAATATGAACCTCATGAATCCTGTGAAATATTATGACATATGATGATTATAAAGAAAAAGTCTTTATCAATAAAACACTGCCCTTGAGTAACTCTTATTTCTAGTAGGCATTGCTTCAAATAGAAAGCAATTTCTTCTTTCAAGTAAAACAGACACTTGGCATAAAAAAAGCAGTAATTAAAATAACTTTTTTTGGGGGGGGGGGAGAGGAGAGTTAAAGGGAATTGAACTTTACTAATTAACTTATATCCAGAGCCTAGTGCTTTTCTCAAAACCGAAAGTAATTTTTTGCTGTCTTCTTTGTATTAACAGGTCTGCAGCTTTATCTCTTCTTATGGTATTCGCATCAGCAGCAAGCAACGTTAGAAGAATAAAGTCTCTTAGGCTTTATATTAAGGATTCAATTGTTCTATATAATTAGCCCTGATTTGTTAAATATTTGAAACATTTTCTACTCTTAGGTATGGAATAGCATACTGTAGTGATCAGAACCACAACTGACTTATAACTTTACTCAGAAAATGCTTCTTATCACATAATGAAGATTAAGCCTATGTCAGTCTCTCTTATTCTGTTTGGATTTTACTCCCACAAGACATAGCAGTTTTGTCCACAATACCTCATGTATTTTTATTCCCTTGAAATACGAAGAGGCAATGGATTCAGCTATAAATTAGGTAGATGTAATGAAATTTGTGAGTTGTAACTTGTGCCTTGAATGTAAAATAGAGTGAGGCAGAAGGTATTTTGCTGATGCCATCATCATAGGATCATAGAATCCTTTAGGTTGGAAGGGACCTTCAAGATCATCAAGTCCAACTATTGAGCCATTAGGGCTCTAAAGTCCTCTGCTAAAACAGATCAGAATCTGTCAGGGTTGGAAGGGACCACAAGGATCACCCAGTTCCAACCCCTCTGCCATGAGCAGGGACACCTCCCACTAGATCAGGCTGCCCAGAGCCTCATCCAGCCTGGCCTTAAAGACCCCCAGGGATGGGGTCACATGTCCGGTTCTTCGTTCTTCTGTGTCTGTTTTTGAAACACTTAGGTGCTGTCAAGTCTTGGGAGTAACAGGGGGGTTTATGCCATATACAGCAAATCTTTCCAAGGTCACATTTTCCTCTACCATGTCTTGTTTTGAGGAAGCAGACTTAACCTGCAAAATGAAAAAAATGGTGCTACCACATGCAGGAGCTGGCTAATATATATGCTACTTTTCCATTTAATTAGAAAGTGATTTCTCATCTGGTTTCAGACAGTGTTGAAAAAGTTGCTGCTCGTTATCACTGATAAACATTACATTTTTAACAGAAATTAGAAAACTTTTGGCCCCAGTAAAGTTTTCCCTGTTGAAGCACAGGTTTAGCCATGGGGGGCTGTTGATCTGGAAAGGATGTTAATTAATTCTGAAGTCACTGAAATATTAGTTGGGGAGGTAGAAGATTACTTGTGGTGTTCTGTGACAGCATAGTGTTATGACTGGAATGGGTGCTATGATAGAAATTATAAACACTCCTTAATATGTAAAGATTGATTAAAGGTCTCTAACCTCCTTTTAAAGTAACACAATATCCATCTCTCTCTCTTTACATAGACACACATGTATTTTTACTTATCAATAAGAACTCGTGTTACTCTGATGAATAATGTACGGTAAGGTAGATTAAACAACTCTGTTGCTGTTTTGAGAACTTCTCTTTTCTCTGTCATAGTGTAGTGTGAATCCTACCAGTTGAGACTTGTGGAACAGGACAGAATCCTGCAAGAATCCCAGAGCAGAAAAAGTTTATAGCTGCTAACTAAAAGTGTATTATCACTGTATTTTAAAATGAATTAGCTTTAAATAGATCCTTCTGCATGCATGCTGTTTTTTTTTCTAGTACAAGATAGAGTTGGCTATCATAAGATAAATGTATGGAAGTTGCTCTCAAATTTAAAGTTAGTTGTTTATGCTTCTTCATCTGTTGTCACAACAGAGAGGAAGTATTGCTCTCTGGCCAATTGTCCCATCTTAAACTTTTTCCTGAGTATTTTTATTAAGTGGCAGGTCTGACCTTGTTAAGTTGCTGCTTAAGATGGTACTGTCACCAAATCACCCTCCCATTATGAAAGAGACTCTGGATAATTAAGAAAGTGTTGTTTTTTAGAAGATGGCTGAAGGGAAGTGAGGTGAATACCTCCAGAGTGAGAATCATTCCATTATAACTATTTCATGTATTATTTATACAGCATTTCTATCCTGAAGACTCATCTTAGGGATCAGGCTCTGGTGCATATAAGTACTAAGTAGTTTTCTCAATTTTCTTTAGGAATAAATCTGTAGAATGTACAATACTGCTAAAACAAATAGATCACTCAAGTCCCTCCTTTTTTTACCTAAAATTAATCTGGAAAAGTTAGCTATTTAAGTCCAAAATGGTGACTGTAAGAGTGCTTCCTTAACTGCAGGCTGGCCCTAGAGGCACCTAAGATCCATGAGCAACTTCACTATTCCAGGGTACCCGGCATGCAGTTTCAGCTGAGGTCCAAGGCAGTCCTGTTTCCACAGAGCTTGTTGCTCTGCTCCCTCCTTGAGCTTGGCTGTGATCCAGGAAACAGATAGTCTGGGATCAGAGTTACCTGGGTATCTGATCTGGTAAATGTTCGCAGAGCGCACGATGTCCATGGGCATCTGCATAAAATGCGGTGACAGCTGCTACTGCTGGGTGAAAAATGGTTCAGCTCCTTTTTCTATAACATTATAGTGGCTAGATACTAATCCAAGAAGTGGCTGAGTGGACTTGCATCCGTGTTGTGTATTGCCTTCTAGATTACCCTAGCTTCTAGGATAGAGGCAAGTCTGAGCTAGCAAAAGAAAATAATTCTAGTCATTTAATGGCCTTGCATATGAAATGGTTTGTCTGGAATTTGAACCAGAATCAATTCAGTGACCCAGAAGAGAATATGGAGTATTGGTGTGTGACATGCTTGGTGCAATTTGTCACAGTAAATAAGCTGCTTTATAGGCTACTTGCTGCAACTCTTGTATAACATTTTCTATATACAGTTTCCTTAGTAAGCTTGCCTGAATGTAACAACAGCATGAATTAAAATGGCTAGGAGGAAGAAAAGGTAGTCTTTCTGATGGCTGCGTGGAGAGAAAATTCCTTGTGACTGTTGCTCCTCGTTTTGCTGCAGTCTATAATAAAGTAGGAAGTAAACCCCTTCCTGACCCACTGTTCCAACTGTGTTTAAATGTGAGGATTTGGAGCATCTGTGTACAACTTAGAAATTATGATTGACATCATGACATTGTTACTATATTGCAAAAATATCTCTGCATATCTGGTTTTGCTCCCAAATGCCTGCTGGAGGGATAATATACTTAGTGAATGTGTTTTGACTTGCAAGTGAGAAGGACTGGTGGCATTGGGAAGATTTGTTTTCTTGCAAAGACCTAGAAAATGCAGTGCAGAAAATATCCACATTGTCAATATAATGATGACAGGTATGAATTCACAGACAGAAAGGAAAGAATTTTTTTTTTTAAGAATGAAGTATTTAACTGAAGGACCAGAGGAAGGTAGGGGAAGTGGCTAGACTACAAAGGTGCCCCACGTCCTAAGACAAGTCCTGAAATATATAAGAAAGATTGTGGACAATATGAACTTCTCCCAGGGGTGAGGTCCACAGTGCTCAGAACTTGCCCAGAGTTGACACCCCTCAGTTTGAATCCCCTCACTGTTGGCTGCTATGCATCAGCTTCCATGTGGTCTGCCTGAGTTGCACATAACTTTCTTCCTATCCACATTTATGTCTGACTATCACAAAGTAAGAACAGTCATACGGGATCAGACTAAACATCTGTCTAGCTGGGTATCCTGTTTCTGACAGCAGCCTGGGGGAGCATATAAGAAAATGTCAAGCATGTAATGATCCTTTCTTGGGGTAGTCTTCTACCTTCTACTGAATCATGGCTTTGGGACTTCCTGAGCCAGAGATAATACTAACATTTTTCATCCCTCCTCTCAATTCCATTAGTGATGCAAGCCTTGGAGACTTACTTCTATTTTTTTTAAACAATTGTATTTTTTCTTTTATGCAGTATCTTACACAAGTGCTCTTTCTTAAGCTGAACTGTAAAGCTCATACATCTTTCTCCTTGTTTAAAGTTCTTTTTTGGTATTCTCTTCCTCCTTCACATATAGCAGGATAAGTTAGTTGCTAATTTATTTCTATTTACTCTGTTAGTTAGCCACTCATTAATGAGGGGAAGGGTGTGGGGGTCCCCAGGGACGCTGCTGGCTGTACGGGCTCCAGCACGATGGCTCCATTTTAGTTGCTATGTTAGAGAACAGGGAGGAGTTAAGGTGCTCGGTCCAAGCCAAAATAATTGAAAACTAACAGTTCCAGGAGCCTTTCAACTGCAGAAACCTAGCATTTCTGTGCAAGACAAACGTGTGCAATCCAGGTCCCAGTGTGACAGGAAGCAAACCAATTGCCACTTACACTGTTTTTGAATGGTGTGGATAATCAAACAGTAAAATCATTTGTTTGGCTTCTGGTATCCAGCAAGTTGTGGCTGGTTCTTTTCTAAATCAAAACTTGTCTGAAGGGATAAATGGTGCTATGCTGCACA
>NW_008594208.1:0-39600 GCF_000691845.1 Merops nubicus | reverse complement strand
CTGTGGAAGAACTGTGGTGTGAGCAAACACAATATTGAGCCAGGAAATGTTTATGCAGGAGCATGTGAAAACCTGAAGGAAAATGTAGATCTAAAAAATTCCCATACCCAACAACTATTTGTCCCTCCCTGCCTAACGTAAAGGAGTTTAAAATTATTTGGTATTTTAGTGGAGACAGATTTTTATAAGAAATTCTCATAGTATTACAATTCTGAGTCAGAGCAGCTCTTCCCTGCTTCAGTATTTGCTTCTTCTCTCAGGGGACTTAGTAGGCTAGTATTGGTATCAGCATGAAGAGTGGATCTACATCCTTTGTAGCTGTAGATGTATAAGTCTCTAGGCTCCTACATCTGGAAAAAATTGCCCGTACTACTAAACTGTTATAATCTTAGCAATTCTGACTACTGAAATTCTTACTACTCAATGGAAAGGAAAAAGAAGCAAGGATATAATTTCTAGAAGTTTCATACATTGGAAAGAAGCAAGACATTTACTGAGTCATTCTTTGTCACATAGTTACCATCTTCAGTTGTGATAAAGTGTTTACAATTTTTTTTTTCTGTTTCAACTTTTACATGCTGATAAGTGTAAGTTATTAAACCACTGGAACACAAAATGCAGCCTATACATCATTTAATCTAGTACAGACCCCTACTTTCTAGTCTCTGTGGAAAGGTTCTTTTCTGCTTCAGCGTCTTGTGAGCTACTTTAAATGCTCTTAATCCTACTCGTACTTTGTGGTATAGGCCAGGCTAAAAATATGTCTTCATAGTTCAGTCCAGGCAAATTAGAATATATTAAGGCCCATGTTCAAAGGTTTGCCTTCTAGGCAAACTCATGATTTTATTGCTCAAATGTTTCATTATGAAAGCAATGTCTTGTTACTCCTCTGTGTCAGAGCAAAAACTGTCTGAAATCACGTGCTTCTCCATTGTCCTCTCACTCTTTGTGCACCTCTGTTACTCAGATCCCCCTGCTCCATCCCTTTCCCCCAAATTTAGAATCCTACTATTCTCATTGCCACATAGCCTTCCTGTTCGCAGCCATCTCTTTCAAAGTCAGTCAAATGTTGCTGTTCTTGTAACTGACAGATAAAAGTATCTATTTTATCTGAAATTATTATAATAAGTGTTTTCCACTTGTTATAGCCAGGTGAGCAACCTGGCTATAAAAAGTGGAAAAAAAGTCTTTCTACCATAAATAAGTTACACCCTGCTTTTGCATTCTGCTGTTAAACTCTTGTTTATTGAGACCAATGTTAGAAGCCACTCGTTAGAGGTCTAATTATTATTTTTTTTTTTTTTATATATATTTTCAGTTGTACAAGGTGATTAAAAAAAAGTGTGTTCTAAATTTCAGGGCCAGGATTTGTTTTGCTCATGCCAAGGCAACCTCCCTGTACTCCAAAACAGAAAACCTGGTAAGATGCTATGATGCTATGATTTGGAGGTGAGAATTTTTCATATGTAAAAAGTTTGGTTTATTAACCTCATGGACTGGACTAATATCCTATCAATAAAATAGCTGCTATGCTGGTGGTGGGATGTAAGCTTTAGGCACAATTTCATGTGTTACTATTTTGGGGCAATAAATCCATACACATTCTAGCTTTTACATGAATGTTTCTGATTTTAAAATAAAAAAACTACTGAAAACTCTGCTCTGAAAGCTGTTACAAAGCAGAATGTAGCAGTGCATAGCATATTAGGATTAAGAGCTTGTAAATTACGAGATAAATCTGAGAGCTTCAGGATATACTTGCCTGAAAAAATGGCAATTGTAGCTTGATATGATATTTGTATGTTTGCTTTTAGTTTGCAGAATGTCCCTGAGAGACAAGCTTCCTGCTGGCCAATTTATTTTTTAGATAACAGGGACTGTCTGGAAGTACATTCAGAAGGAAAACACAGTAATTAATTTGTCACTGAAACCTGAGGGGTCCTCTTCCTCATATAGGTGATAATGAAGGTTTTGCATGTAATTAGCAAGAATAATTAGCACATTTCTGGTAACAAATAGACTGAGTAGTTCTCTGCAAATAAATTAATTGTTGTGCTAACACAGGCAATTGTCTCTTTATTGTTTGACAATGCCCCTTGTTTGCACTAAAGCCTATTTCAGGCTTTATATATTAGCAGCTTTACACAAATAGGAAAGAGAATCTATAAAATTGCACCTCATCCGTCTGCTTCTGAGAAACTTCGAGACCACCAAGGGACTTGTTTGTCAAGGCTTGTTAAACAATTTGTAATCTTGAACGTGTGTTTCACTATATTAACAAATGAATTGTTCAAATCAACTTAGTGGGTAAGAAAAACCGCACCAACCAAATGCTGGCTCTGGGCATCCAGGAAAAGAAATGTCTCTGAAAAATAGTACAGGAGTAAATTCATAGCAAAGCTGACAAATCTCAGGATTCCACCCATAATCACACATCCAAGCAAGACTGTTTTTATGTGGTAGGTGTTCCTTCTAAGGCGAAATGGCAGTGATGTGTGTGCCCTTTGATTCACTGCTGTGAAAAGCTAGGGCTTCACAGGTCTGCTACCGCAGATCCTCTGAGCAGCCTTAGCTTAGACAAGGCTTAGTCAGCCCAGACTCTGACTTTATTTGCTCTTTTTGGGAGATCTGAAAAGCTACTGTTGGGCTAGTCTTTCTACTTCAGGTGTTTTGTTTCATCCTTTTTCTCTCTTTTTTTTTTCCTGTTTTCCCTCTGCTTAGACACAACTGTCATCTCAGCAATAGGCTTACATAAGCATCTGGGTCTTCATAAAATATGGAAGCTGTTGGTTTTAGTGCAGTCTGCAGATAAGTTTCATCCCTCCCATGTATCTGTAGAGAGGAAGGGAGAGGAAAGGAAAAAATGTCATTCCAAGATGGTATGCTGCAGGTATAGGGTTGGGTAAAATAATAAATTTTGTTGGTGAAAAATAGCAGCTCTTCTGTTTCTTGTTACTCTAATAATTCTCCAGTCTTCCTCTGGAATGGAAACAATAACAGTTTGTCTTAACTCATGGTGTCTCTTTTACTTTGAGGATAGGGTTACTGTATTTTTCCAAAATTCTTAATTTCATTTCCATGAGTACTTATATTGATGTGTTTTGATTTTTATTTTTTCATTATTTCCTCACTTTTCTCTAGTAGTCATGGCACTGTGCAGGGCTTTTATGACTCAATGTTATAGTGTTAATAACAACACTATAAAAATTAAAGTAAATCTCAGAACAAAATGCCAGCAATTTTTGGAATGAATGTCTAAAACTGCAGCAGAAGAACCAGTCCTGCATTTTTTAGTGAGAAATGTTGTTTAATGGAGATAATTTCCTGAAAAAAAAAAAAGGCAACATAAAAAACCCCAACAGTTTCCTAAACTGACATTTTCTGGCATGAAGTGCTTCAGTGAAAATTTAACCATTGGACCTACACATCCCCTTTTCCTGCCTTATTGGATAAATGCTACTCATTGTACCATTTCCATTTTGTTCCTGTAGCTGACTAATAATGTGTACAAGAATATGAGAACCACCACCACCAAAACCCCTCAGCCAACCAATGCTTTTGCAAGTGTCTGTACAATTGTGAAATTTAAGGCTTTGTCCATACTTGTAACTGGTTGACATAAATCCCTTTATGCTAGTGTGATACCTGTCCGCCAGCTAACTTCTGTTGTGAATCATGTCGAGTTGTATATAGCTTTGGAAGTGTAGAGATGTTGGCTGAATTAAGTAAAGCTATGTGAGTATAAAGGTGTTCTCTACTAAAAGCACTATGTGTTTATCTGTTCAGCCTTCCCATGGGTAGCCTGATAACATTTTTGGGCTTCCTCTACTGTTTGCTTATGTGACCTCCTTATGCCTACTGGTCATCAGGGCAAGATAAGTGCTGTGTGTACATGATGCTGTGGAGAGGGATGCAAGCCCTGGATACGGTGCAATCAAGCTCTTTATTTTCTGCATGAAGTTTCTTAGTCCTGAGCTAAGGTTTGGACTTTATTATCCAAATAATAGAAAACCTGTTAACCATGTTAATATTAATAAACAGTTTATATGGAACTGGAGAGACAAATGGTTAATGAAAGTGGGCTTAGCCAGCATAATATAGGGAAGAGGGATTCTGAATGGGCCTCCTCAATACTCTGGACACTAGTGTCTCTCTATCAATACCCTTGTGTCTCACAGTGTCTCACAGTCTCATCTTTGAGCCATCATGGGGCATTATGAGATAATTTGTCATTTCTCATCTACTCACACTACACCAGCCTTTTCAAAGAGGAAAGATGTTTTATGGTACTCTAAAAATCATTGTCCTTTTTGTTTACTGCAAAATTATGTTTATCTTGCACCATGTTGATTGTTGAAAGCTAAAAAAGATAATTTAAGCCAAAGGATTATTCCTGTCATGTGGAGGTGACAATAATGGTCCTGGTACAGCATTTCAAAATAGTTGACACAGTCTGTGATCCACTCTGTAGTCCCTTTACTCTCTGAGGGCCCCTCAGTTCTACTGGGTGCCATGGTATAACTTGTCCTGAGTGCCTGCAGCCTGCTCCTTGCTGCACTCCTTAGTGCAGCTCTGTTAGCATGTGGGATGTATGTTAAATCCCAGGATGGGATGGCCAGCCCAGCTGTGTAAGAGGGATATATTCAGTCATATGGTGAGATTTGTATTTCTGCAGGAGTCTCACTGTGGGTTGCATGGTCATACACTGGCAGTACACTTGGTTCCAAAGAGGGGCCAAGGCTGTGGTAGATGGCCTTGATGTGTGTTGCAGCCACAGGGCTGGGCATCATGAGACAATGGATTAAGTGACTATATGATTTGTGCAAGTGACAAATGTCGACAGAAGAAAGATAAAATCTAGGATTAATATTGTTGTTAAAACGTTTCCTTTGGTGCTAATTCTGCCTGCTGAGCTATGCTATTCATATTTGAACTGCAGCCCTACAGAATTTGGTAGAATGGACTGTAATTCCTCAGCTTTTAAATAAAGCATTTGTTTTTAATAAAGTAAAAATTTTTAACTTTTGTTGGCTTAGAGACTCCTATATGTGATGACAACATCATGTTGGTGAAACAGATGTCTTCTGCCTTTACTTGTGTTCTGTTTGTAATAACGAGCTAAATTAGTGTTCTTTGTATTTTGTGGTATGAAACCTCTTTCAGAACTGTTAGTCAGTACAAATTAAAGTATCAGTTGCTGATCCTGGATCTCTGTGCTTTGTCTACATTTCATAAAACTGAAATAAATCAGAATGTGATAGACAGATCTTAGCAAATTTTTATGATGATTGAATAATACCATAGCTTCTTGGAATCACACATATCATGGCTGTCCACAATAGTGGGTAATGCAGACACAAGAACTTGTAATGTTTGCCCAAACTGTGTTCTAGAAAGTTCTCTAATAAAGTCCAAAATCCACCATGGAGGGGGGAAAACTTCAGCAAACAGGTAGTTTAATTTTTCATGCTGGTTTTCTCTGAAGGCTCCATAGTACTGATAACTTTCAAAACCCTTCTGGAATTTGCTTTAGCCATTGCTGGCAGCCTGACTTTGCATGGTAGGATTAACTGAGGAGACTTACAGGAGCTGGAAAAGGTTTTCTTTGGCTGTTGTTTAGATTTTTTTTTTTTTTTTCCTCTTGATTTAGTTTTAATCTAATCTCTTCTGGGCACCAAGCAAAGCTGAAAAGTGTGTGACTTTTTATCTAAATTGAAGTGATAGCAATTGATCAGGTTTTCATCATCTGTCTCTGCTGTCATTGGAGCTTCCTCTGTGATCTGAAGTTGACTGAAAGAAATGAAAACTCAATTCAATTCTTTAGCTCACTAGATGTTTATTTATAGATAGATATGTTGAAGCATGGTGATGTAGGGCAGAATTCTGTTTCTTGCCATGAATATAAAAGCTTTATTGATTTAATTGAGAGCAGGAACTCTTTTGGCTTCTGTGAAAAAGCAGGATGAAGCTTAGCTTTGCACCATGACTTGGGAGCTGGTCATAGTGACTGACAATAGAACAGAGAACTGGACAACCCTGGTAAGTTTTCAGGCAATATTTATCTCCCACCTTTTCATTTTGTTACTGAGTCAAGGACTGAGAAGGTTTTTAAAGAATCCGTTTTGCAAAAATATGCCGCTCCTGCTGCCTCTGTGGAATTTGATAAATAACTTGTAGAGTCTTCAAAAAGTGTTCCAACTCTTTTACTGTTCAACTTCTCTACTTCTGCTTCAGTTTTCTTCACATATAGTTGACACTGATATGGGCATTTTATTATACAGGTTTTGCACCATTAAAACAACAGCATCACTGTGCATTAAGTAGACAAGCAGCAGAGAGAAATTCAGCATTGTCAAAAAAAAATTAACTTCTTAAATGTTTGTAATAAAAGCATGTAAAAAGCATTTACCAGGAATGCTTCTCTCTTCCCCCCCCCCACGTGCCCCCCCCCCCGCACCATTTTTTTTCTGTCAGCTGCCAGAAGTATTAGCTTAAACTGGAAAAGCAGAGATTTTAATTGCAATGTGCTGTCTGGCCACTACAATGCTGTTTTATGAAGTCTTATTCCAGACAGATGTATTGTCAATACCAACTCTTCTAGTTACTCTGCACTGGTTCCAGTAACACACAGCGAATTCTTCTAGTCTAAGTTAAATATTAACATGGTTTTCTGCTTGCAAGCTCTGTGCTGCTTTTTAACTTAGAAAGTAAGCACCTTGACCAAGGATTTGATCAAATGAGAAAGGAAAAACCCCAAATCACCAAAATAACACCTTAAATATTAGCTTCAATTTGATTTTCTTAGGATGGAGCAGGGCATAATTTCAATATTTTTTTCATTGAGTAATTACATTTCCAAATGTCATGACATTGAAAAAGATTCAGGAGTTTGGGTCTACATATGGTATTTACTGTGATAAATGTCCTTGAAATCTTCTTGCTAATTATGTATTTGCAGAGCTGATCTAAGAATGAGAGCAAACATTGAAAGCTCATATTATTGGGAAGCCTAGGAGAAATATCTAAAAACCAGCAAAGACTATTGTGTATTGTGAAGGTAAAAGTTTTTCTTTTTTCTTTTTCCCCCCTCCCTGTTGGTGGCTTTTCCCCTGTGTTCAGAGGCAGAAAAAAAGGTTGGCTCAGAGCATGAACCTTTTTTTTTTTGTTTGGATCTTTACTCATTGCTCCTTCTTGCTGATGCTCACTGAAGTTCACCAACAAAACACTTTGAAACATTCACTCACTCACTACATTTAGGAGCTGACCCTTCACTGGATGTTTTTAATATTCTAGAGGGGTAAAAATAATTTCTATGAACATTGGAATTTAATTATTTCTAACACTATTCAAATGTTTCCAGCAGTATGAGTAAAACTGTAATACATAGAATGGTAGGAAGATGGGTTCTGGGGGGCAGTAGCTTCTTCTGCCCCCGAGTGTTATTACTTCAAATCACCCATCAGTTGTACCCTGTCATTAATTGGAATGAGTACATGCAGTATGAAAGTTGCTGTGGATGGCACTGTCTCTTTCTAGTCTGAGAGTTTATTGCTGTGGTAGTAGAAAATGAAATCATATGCACTGAGCTACTAAAATGTTATAGATGCCATCACTGCATACTGAAATCTAAAGATATGTAATGAAATAAACCTGACTTTGTCTGTGAGCACACAAAGGGATATCTGTGGATTACTGTCATTGATTATTTCTACTGCTTAATAAGAAGACACCAATAATGAGTAGCATTAAACGTCAGCAGGAGGGAGAAAAAACTTATTTTAAGAATAATCAGAAAGCTTTGCACTCCGGTGGTGGGAAATACAAATGTGTCTCTTCTAATTTTAAATTCATTGTCAGGTTGAGGGTCTAGCCACTGAATCTGCTTTTTGTGTGGAGAAACTATGAAGGGAGGACTGGAGTAGAAAAGAGCAAAGAATGGCCTGCTTTCAGAAATAAAGGTATAGTGGAAGAACCCATTGACTTCACAGCAAATATCTTCCATGCATTCAAAATATCAGGTACAGACCTAATGTAGCTTAGCTTTTTCATGGCTGGTAAGAATCAGTTTCAGACATAAGAAAAGTGGATCCCAAATTTAGATTTTGTTTTTGTGACTCCTTAAAAAAGATGTTAAGATATTTGTGAAGTTTCAAACTCAGTCAACTCAGCCCTCATAGGAGCAGTTATTCAGTAGCAAAGGCTGCCAAGGGCTCTTTTGTAACCAGTATCACTGGAATATGCAAGACTCAACAAGATGCTTATCTGTCAGGGGTGGTGTAGGATTAGTGAAATTATACTGCAGGAGGCTTGGATTTAGATAGCATTTGAAATTGTACAGACTGAAATTTTTTCTTACCCAGTTGATTCTAGGAGCACATTGTAAGAGCTGTTATGTAATGCGATCAGCACTAAAAAGAAAATACATATATATAAAAAAATATTTTTCATATGTTGGTTAATTTTCTATTATTTCTTGCAAAAGAGGTTCATTTTTGCCAACATTAATACATTTTACATAGTGTCTGATGTTAAAAGTGAAAAAGAGCAGAATAGTTACACACATGTACAGAGTTTAATTCTGATTAATCTTTAATAATGAACATTGGCTGTTCTTAGGTAACAGCAACTCTTCATAATCATTTTTCCATGAGAAGAATAGGTGATCTGGTTTTGACTACTTGAGGTCTTTTTGCACAGAAACAGAATAATGCAGTATCACACAGGGCATTGTCTGGCATTTATAACGTGAAACAAAGTGTTTACAAAAACTTCTGTCCCTTTAGGTAGGAAGTTTCATCCTGTATAGGACTCCATGCGTACCAAGCCCTTTTTCTTTCCACAGCCATGGTTAACATTCTGGTTAGGATCTGGTTGTTGTAGATTCTGGACAATGAATGTATGAGGGTCTTTGTCCTTGATTGAGAAGATTTGCTTCAGTGGCACAATGCATTATAGTAATCCAATACAGAATGTGGTTTAAGGAGCTTTTAATTTCTGGGGAGTTAAGGTAAACTTCCCAGCCTGATCTATTTGTGAAATTGCAAGCCTTAAAAACATTCTAGAATTATAGAATAAGGTAGGTTAGAAGGGACCTTTGACGTGCATCTAGTGAAAACTGCTGCACAAAGCAGGGTGAACTTCACAGTTAGAACTTTTGTTGAAGAATGAAAGAACACCAGGGCAGTTCATAGCCACTATTGCAGAGGAAATATATGACCAATCCAAAATTATCAGTGAGTCCTAGCAAGGTGAAATTGCTTTTGTGGATACTGAATTGATGACTATTTCTTAAATGTACTGAACATCACTCACGTTATCACTTTTGTGCTGATATACATCAGTAACACTTAATTTTTCCACTTTTTCCTGGAAATTCATTATTCCTCTGTTCACAATGCTGTCTTACGCTTACTCTTCCAATTTATTTTAATCAATTTCTGTATGATTTTCTTCGTTCATAATCTATGAATAGATATCTGTAACAATACTTCCAGTTTTGCCTTTTTCAGAAGTCTGTGTAGATTTCACAAGTGGCAGGGAATCTCCTCCCATGGCCACATGTTCTTCCACTCTGAATGGGCCAGTTCAGTGACCTGTCCATACTAGTTTTGGGATGGGCTGTCAAGCAGAAGCTGAATTCTATGTAGAACAACTGTTATTTCTCTTGAAGTGAGAATATACCATAAAGGATAAATTGAATTTGAGATTGTCTCAGATAATTAAAAATACTAATTCATATATTTTTCTCTTCCCAATTGCTCCAGAGTCTTGTGAGACTCGTATGACCACACTTTATTTCATATAACTTCATATACTTTGCCAAAGCATACAAGATGAGACTGTAGGTAACTCCTGATTATAGATGAGCACCTCCAGAGGACAGGTCTGCTGACTAAAGCTGATAGTCTGCAATACAGGATTTCTCTATTAAGAGCCATCTTTATGTCCCCCTGACCTAGCAAACTATTCTGACTGAGGGCTTGACTATATATTGAGCTAGTTAAGAATAGCCACTCTAGAATTCTTTCTGAATAATTGTGTATGCCTATATATTTATTGGAACTAACTACATCTCCCTATGCTCTTGATTATTCCCTGTTGTTCATAATAGCTACTTAAAATTCATAAACTCTTCTAATCCAAATAAACAGGCTCTAAGGGAGCCAGTAATGTTAACATTAATCTTTTTTTCTGAAGTTACAATACTTGCTAGTAGGTGTTTTAGGCTATAAACTGCGTTTATCACTGCTAATTCTGGCACTAGACTGAGGTATCACTGCTAAGGATAACTGCTTTGTCCTCTCTCTGCAGCTAGCTGCCTGTGGATCAGGATTACCCAAGAAGCCAGTCAGCGTGTCTAATATATGTCTGTCTCTCTCTGTGATAGCAGAAGACACTTGAGTTGAGAAGCTACTTCTTGAAGCATCTCAGTTATATGCCGGTGTTCTGTGGGATGAATCAGGACCGAGGTCACTAAGGCCTCCACCTGCACAGAAGGTGTTCAGACTTATGTTCTAATTGATACATTTATGTAGGCTCTAGGACACCGTGAAATTTTCCAGGTCTCCTAGTGTAGTTTTATTTCCTATTGTTCTCTTAATAATTTTTATGAAAAAAAATTTACTGTCTAGTCTGAATATCACTGAAGCAGTAATTTCTGCCCTGCTTTCAATTTCATCGTAGTGTAGAGTCCAGCATTCTATGATCTTTCAGTTCCACTTAAACTTGTAGTTAGTATGTGTTATCTCAAATGGGGCAAGTGAGTGTGTGTAAGGAGAATGAAGGTACATGTGAAAGAAAGTTCTTGTAGATAAGGAAATGCAGAGGAAAGAACCTAAGACACAGGCGGGCAAGAGGAAACCCAAAGAGCTCATTCAGGAGAGTAAAGAAGGAAAAGATGAAGGCAGTGCCTGCAAGTTGGTTCAAGATTTACATGAATGTGCTGGATAGTGAGTTGTGGTGGCTGAGTGTCTACATGAAAATTCTGTTCTTACTGTAGGTGGGGTGGAAGTTGAGGCAGTGATTTATTTTGATTCCATACCTAAATCTGACAGAATTTGAAAGCTGGAAAGCTAATTCGAACAAAATGCTCTAACTTGGCATGAAGAATGAGTGATTGTCATGTGAGGACTGCAGTTCCTATGTTGCCTCTGGAACACCATGGTGTAAGGTAGCAGTGAACTCTGTCTTCTGAGGAAATTTGTTGCCTCTTTGCATTAAATCCTTTTATCCTTTTTTTTTTTTTTTTTTTTTTTTTTTTGTACGGATATACCTCAAGATGATGTCCTTCAAAGACAACCCTCCCTCCCTCTCCAGGGTCCCCACTTCCCCAATAACAGAGACATGGCTTTCAGCAGCAGCTCCTGTGCAATCAGAAACCACAGTCATACTTATAATGTAATGACTTTCTGTGTATTCTGTATATTTTTTATCTTTGAGGCTCAAGGAGAGAGAGCACCTTCATTACAAAAACTGTGAGACTCATCTAAATTATCTACTACCCTTCTGGAAACAGTCTAGAAGGTGATAACCAGTCATTTCTACACACAAAGGGAAGAGGTGGGTGTGAACCAGAAGCATGTTAGGGAAGTGAACTTTGTCCTAGAGTGTAATGTCTATTTACAGGAAAGATTTGTTAAGTAATTTCAGACAGGCTCGTTTGCATCTCATGCCTCTGACTGTGATTAGTTTACAGAAACAAAGTCCTTAAGTTAGTCAAGTCAGGGTAAATTTACCCATCCCATCTGCACTTGGTCCAATTTTCTTTCCTGTGGAAAAGCTTTCCTCTTGCATTTAAGCTCACACTTACCTGTGCTACATTTTCCTTCCTTATTTACATAGAGGCAACAATAGTAGAAACTTCTGGTGAAAACCTGTCCCATTTAAATCAGTGGAGAAACTCCCCTGGATTTCAGTGAGGATTTCTCTCTTACAAAGGAACCTTTATGGGAAAAGCAAAATACATTTAAATTTTCTGCTTTGTGTTAGACAGTGAATGTAAAAACTGTCACCATACCTAATTAGATCCCATTCTCCATTACATTGTTTTCCTGTTATTTGACCTGTGCTAAATTAAGACATTACCATTTCTCTGTGCATCATTCTACATGTGGAACTTAAAATACCTGTATCACCTTGAACTTATATTGTAATCAAAATGTAAATATTTCTTCACATTTTTTTTTGTGTGTGTGGGGGTAAGTTTGCTATAATCCTGCCATTCAACAACCTCAAGAGTCAAGACATCTGCCTTGGAGATACACTCATGTTTTGATGAGTCTGTGATTTTTGACATAATGCTGAAATGAAATCTTTGATACCTGACAGCTGCTGGCTGCATGGAATGTTCTTTTTTTCCCCCCTTTTCAGCATGATGTTTATTACATATAATAGGAATGTGCGTCATTTTGAAGAACAGTTTTAATTCCCTTTATCCAAAAAGCTTTCTGTAAAAGTGATAAATTCATAGGAGTTAACATCCTTTTAGTGAAGAACGCTGACAATTTTAACAGCTGTGTATGTATGTGTGTAAAAGCACGGACTAGAGATAAAAGGCTGTATGAAGTTCTGTACATGGTAGCAGAAAGATGCTATCAGGTGTGATGTTGGAACGGACAGTGTCATCTTGGTATCCCTGACCAGTGCTCACTGTACATCAGAGAGGAGCTGCAGCTGGGAGGCTGTCAGGCTTTGTAGAAACAAAAGCAGATGCCCTACAGAAGCAGTTGCAAATGCTGTTACAGTGCTACTAATGTAAGCTCGAGAGCCAGATGGTGTGGCTCATGTAGCCCACGCACATGGGTGAGCAATGCAGGAGTAGTCCCATTGTTGCAGAGTTACCGTGACCATAGAGACCTGAGGGAAGAGCTGTGATCAGGTGGCATAGGAGTGGACAACTCATGTTGGCAGAAATGGCTGCCACCTCTAATCTGTAGAGTGATCGCAGATCCAGTTGTGACTGATAGTTTACACTGCTGCTATGACAGCCCTCAGGGCAATTTCTGTGCAGCATTTTATTCTGTTTATTAACAGTGGCATCTGCCCAGCTGCTCTTCACCAGCGATAATCACTTTTCACTCGAGCTACAGGGAGAGAACGAGGATCTCTGCCTTTGTGTGATGATGGTAGCAACAAGAAGAAGCCAATACCTGAGACTGTGGAAAAGCCAGACACAAACTAAAACCAAGGAGATAAGAAATTTCAGAGGAAATGCCTGCCAGTTCATCTGATTTCAGATATCCGTGGATGACGTACATCAGCGAACAGAAAGTTAAATTAATAAAAAGACAAAGAGATGGCAAAAGTAAATGTGCGGATATTTGCAGAGCTTAGATGTAGAGTACTTGATGGAAGGCAGACTTAGATTTCAAAATAATTATTTTCACATTTTTGTTCAATAAAACAGGACTTCATATGCATGTTTTCCTCCTCGAAAAGAAGCAAGTGAGCAAAGCCTCAAGTACTGCTGAACTCTCAGACAAATGGGAAACAAAATTTCCTTAATTTAATCAAGCGTCAGTACCTGTGGCAGATTTTCATATGTGCCCAGACTTCATTGCTAGTTGTGGGGTCGGTCTGGTGAGGTACTGAAAACTCTGGCCCTGAGCTAGCAGCACAATAGATTATGTGAGAGTTCAGATAGCCTCATGACTTCAGTGGGACTACTTACATCCTTAAATTAAACATTTGCTGAACTGCTTTATTGCTGCAGACCCAGAATACCTGATGCCTTGTAGGAGAGAGTCCTTGGAAATCTGGTTAATATGTTGCAGTGTCAAAATGGAGACAAAGTTCTTTTGGAAGTTTGTCCACTGAGTTAGGTGTCTAGATGTTGAATGCTGAATTTCGCTGAAAATTTAGTCTTCAAATATCTACCCTGGTAATTTTTACTGATAACCAGTTTAGTGGAACCATGCTGTCAGTATTTTTATTCCAATCCTACATGTCATTTACATATCCTGAGGTGGGGGATTTAATACAAACTAGATAATACATGGGCTAATGTAGTTGTTTATTTTGTGGCTTTATACATACAAATATAGGTCTGTTCCAAACAATATAAGATCTAATGTTTAATTAACTTTAAACACCACACATTTCTGAAAATGAATTTGCCTTTGATTTTTAAAATAAGTCTTTCCAGAATTTCTCTAAATTAATTTGCTGTAGTAGTTGTGATACAGATTATATCATGCTTGTTTTCATGCACACAGGGCTTTGGAACTGGTGCTAAACCACTATTTAGCCTTTGCTGTATTCACACTTAGGAAACTCTATACTGCTAACTGCTATCTTATGGATGTGGCTAAGGCTGTATTTATCTATGCAAGATTTACTGGTTTTGTTATGCTTACAAATCTCCATAATTAAGACTACAAAGTCCATAATTACAGCTGCAAATGAGAACCATTTTGGCAGAGCTTATTTTCACTGCTGAATTCATGAAAAAGGGGTACTTGGGGAAGGGGTTGTGAGTGATACCACTTCAGTTACACCAAGATTTTTTTTTGGATGTACCATAATTCTTTCCTACTTTTATCAAAGCTATGGCAGTGAAAGTTTCTGTTGTAGGTGACTCTTCTGTTTTGTTTAGTTTTCTTGATGTTCTAGTTGTTACCTTGCAAAACAGCCAGACATGGAGGACTTTCCTGGAAGTTGACTATGAAGCTGTGGTTAACTTGACTATCCTTGAGTACTCAAAATATAAGCACGATGCCTGTTTTATGTAAAAAAAAAAAAAAAGAGGAAATCTTAGTATTATGAGCAAAATCACGATTACAAGCAAGCAGTTTAAACAATATTTTTCTATTAAAAAAATATTGTGCCATAGTATGAGCTTTATTTGTCAGCAGCCTATGATTTGTGGTTTGTGACAATCTTCTACTCACAGAAGTTGACTCAGTGGCAAAGGAATTTCTCTAATGCATCAGAAGCAGTTCAGGCTTGCAATTTTGCCACTAAGGAGTACCGTCTTTAGTATTTTTCTAGAAAGTTTTCCTCTATTGGTAATGAGTCAAGAATCAATGAAAGGGAAAGTGATGTCTCAATAACTCTTCAATGCGGCACACAGTGTAGTTCAAGATGTTAGTACTTCTCAGGCTGAAGCCAGCAGGGCAGATTGAAAGTTTGCGCCCAGTGGAAGGAAAAAAAGCACACTGCTGTAGGAATAAAAAAAGTGAAAATGCATAAAAATGAGAAAGCTTCTTGAAAAAAAAATTTAAAAGAGCAGCCAACAGGGTAAAATGATTAAAGACCCTACATTAGAGGTTCAGAGTAAATGTGTACCGCCTATCAAAGAAAAAATTTTGAAAAGAATCTTTTCCTAAAACCAGCTGGGCCAGCAGTACAGCAACAAGGTACTACTCAGAAGTGCAAATGACAGATCAGCAGGATGAGATGAATTGTGTCCCAGGATTCACAGTGCCAATGCAGGAGTTTTAGAAGAACTCCAATACGGAAATGTGAAATTATTAGCTAGAGTGTGGAATTTGTGTTCTGATCGGCCTCATTAAGAAAGGAATGAATAATGTCAAAATGTGTTGCCTTTTTGTAGGGTAATAACTAAAGATTGAAAACAGGGGGCAGAAAAAAATTACAGGCTTTTATCAGTGTGTTCTCTCATAGATTCTACAGTACAACCTGAATTACTCAATATGTTTATAAATAATTTAATAAAAATTTATGATTAACTGCTAAACATAAAGAAGTGAATGTATATAGCTTTGGAGTCAGGTTATCCCTAAACTGCAAGTTGCCACAACTGGAACGGTACTATGGAGGAAATTCTTGTTTTCTTTCTATAGTCTTTCCTTAGTGTCCTGCCCTGTCAGCCTTCTGGTACAAGGTAGACTTTTGGTCCAGCCTTATTTGGCCAGTTTTATATTTTTATGAGTCAGGTGTACTCTTGCTTTTTTTTTTTTTTTACACTACTGAAATAGGGAAGAAAAGTCTGGTAACTGTAGCGATTGTTTCAGTCTGGAGTCTGTGGAGGCTGTGTAGGTTTGTTACTTCTACTAGTTAATTTACAGAACTTTTTGTCTAGCAGTCCTTGCTGGATGCTGGCAATTCACTCTTCCATTTTTTCCTCTGTCACTCAGAGCTCACTACCTTTGCTGTGGTTGAGGCTGGTATCTCTAAAATACACTTCTTAGGAAGTCTTTTTAATAGATTAGTTTAGGCTTGAAACAACTAGATGGGTTTTTTTTTGCACATCTAGTATTTCCAAGAATTGATCCTGATTTCTTTCTGAGAGAGACAAATGGGCCTGATATCTTTAAACATTTCCTGTCTTCTTATATTTATGTATTTTCCTGAAAAAGTCATGATAAAAATGGCAATTAGAAGCTTACCTGATGATTCTGTCCAGCAAACCATATATATCTCAAACGCTACAGACATACGGTCTATTGATTCTCTATTTAAAAACTAACCATGAAAATTTATTTTAAAGACTCTGAGGCCCTGCAGTGTTGCTGAATAAATGTCTGACAGCAACAATATGTTCGATACATGAGTACCAGTGCTAGCTTAATTCCACTTCAGGATATCAAGAATCACAGACACCTTCTTCCCTGTTAATTGCGTTTAATTTGTTTGCTCAGGTACCACGATACTTTGGATTATAATAGAGACCAAAAGGTCTCAAACAGTTCATTACCCAGAGCAAGCCAAGAAATGCAGAAGAGGTGCAAAGGTATTGAATATCCATCATGAAGACCAGCTATTTTTTTTTTTTCCATTTTTGATAACAATTTGTTGACATGAAAACTGACTATTATGTAGTGCTTTTGAAATCCTCCTGTACTGTGAACTCTTTAGTTTGCATGAAGGAAATATCTAATAGTAGCAGACTGATTATTTTGGACAACATAAAACAATGTGTTGTAAACATCCTAAATGGAATGCTGTCTGAATAATCATAAGATTAATTACAATTCTGAATAATTTTCTACTGTGCCTGACACTTGGTACCTAGCAGCCAGAGCAAACACGTTGTTCATTGGTGACTGATTTTGTGGTGGATGCATGTGCATCCTCTAAATATTCAAGGTGGGAACTCATCATCATTTGGCAGTAATTTTACTGGGTTAACTTTGATAAGCCCATCTCCTCTGAATGGTATTGCAAAATCTCACGGGGCTGGAACTGTTGATATTGAACCTGTCTAATATTAAAGACTTCTGTTTAGCCTAAAATCAGCAGGTGGTAGACTTTTGCCTTTCTGCTTCCCTCTGATGAGGTCAAAACCTTCCATATATATGAGTATTCTGTGGTGTGTTTTGTTTTTTTTTTTTTTTTTTTCCTGCTTAAACAGAAAAATCTATAACTTCATAAATATAACATAACTTAGGGTTTCGTTGTCTCTGAGGTATCCTTCAACATCAGTTATCTAATCCTTAGTTGGGAGATTCTCCATAAAGAAAAACTTTAAATTAAGCAAACCATAGTTGCCCCAGATGACCAGAATCTTGGGAAGAGCACCATGAAACTACAAGTCCTGCAACTTATTTTTCCTTGCTGACTGTAGTTCTTTGCTATTCTTTGATATCTACTTTCAAGATTTCTGCTGTAGCTGCAGTAAACATAGATATGATGTGGAAGATAACTCCCTGTCAGCTCCAGAGAGAAACCATAGCAGCACAGACAGTCCTCTCAGTAAGCAATGATTTCTTGAGATGATAATGTATGTGAAATTTGTGTGTAGTATGTGTATTTAACCAGCAGGACAGAGCATTTACAGCTTAAAGACGGTATATGCATTTTGCTTACAGGTGCTGAATGTTTTTCCTCTCTTCTCTTTCAGAAGAATGCACTAAAATCTCCCTTTTTCCCAAGTTTGATACACCAGACATCTTCATACGTAATTTCTGTCAATATGAATGCCTAAAGAATTCTTTGAAAATGTCTCATTCACTTTGGTTCTGGAGGTTTCTCTGGAATTTGTCAAGTGCACTGACTATCTGCATTGCCCAGTTGCTTGTAGAAATTTAGCTTACTGTCATCTTTTCAGTTCATCAACCTAGAATGATGCAGCATGACTTTGGGAAACAGCAGCATTAAATTAGAGATGCAAACTGCAGACTGTAATATTAAAATTGTGTTCTCCTACTGTGGCCTAATTTGCTTTTTTCTTTGTATGCTGATAAAATATCTGAACCCACACTGTGAATAGTGTGTAATTAGTTTCTAGGCTTTTGGAATCTGTTATGGACAAACTGTGGATTTTTGCAGCTTCAAACAGCAAATGAAATGAGAAGATCGAAGGAATTTGTGTCTAGATGTGTGACAGAAATGTGCCTAAACAAATGTAATTTTGCAGCAGAAGCACTTAAATTATGTTGAGGCTAAAAAAACAGATCTTGCTTATAACATGAAATAATTAACTGAAAAAAAAGTTCTTTCTCTTGTTGTTACATGAAGTAAAGGACTGGGGACTGGAATCTTGTAATTCTGCACATAAAACTACTGTCAGTTCCTCTGGCCCAGGATGCCCTGGAACTGCAGGATAATGGAATTGTTACCAGGGGAAGGATCACTGTGTGCTTGCCTTGCTCCAATACTTTTCCTTAGGCATCTGCTACTGGCTGCTGTCAGAGCTGGGATATCCAACTAGATAGACCTTTAGTCTGACCTGGCATGGTGGCCACTCTTATGTAAGAATGCATGTGATCATGGGTGGTTTTGATCTTCCAGGGCTGGATCATGACTGAAGATGAATGAATCTGTGACTGGAATTCATTTTAAAATACTGTTATTCAGGTTTGGAGTCATTTCAAGGAATGTTGTGCTGTCCAAAATATGAAAAGCGACTGGACATACAGTCCTACTCAGAAAAAGTAAATTACAAATGTTCACATATTCTAAAATGATTTGGAGTAAGAAAGAAATTATTTGTGATTCAGCAATGTGAGATACCTTGATGCATGTTATACTTAACTCTCTATACTTTTTCAGTGTAGCCTGATATGCATGTACCTCAGTTTTACAGTAATAATCTAGAAATAAATATATCTAATTTTCCTTGTCTTTTTTTTTTATTTATTTTTAAATAGTACATTTTTTGTAGCAATATTGCCTAATGCGTATGTAGGAAACCCCTAACAGGAGCAGTTCCAAGTTTACCTGGGGTCTTTAGATGTTGCTGCATTGCACACATGACCGATATGTTAAGCTGAGATGGTAGGAGCCAGTTCTTCTGAATGTTTGTGCAGTCTGACTGAGATGCACCCTTTCTTTCCAGATCATAGATAGTTATGTAAGGCCGTAAAAACCTAAGTTAGAATTTTCCTAGCAATGGCGTAAACCTCTTTGCTGAATCCCTGTTGTTAGGAAAGTAGACTTGGCCCTGGATCATTGTCACTTGGTGACTATACAATAAAAGAGGTCTGAATTTGCCACTGTTTGTCAAGTTGCCTCCCTAAAGCCCACAGTCAGGGAAAACTGCCTGGAAGAGGGCAAGGGAATTCAGGTTTTACTCCAAGAGAACACGGTCATGTGCTACTTTAACCACAGCTATTCACATTGCAGCTAGCAAAAGGTGGAAGAAAGGGGTGAATATCATTGCACTTGTCAAGCCAGTAGCTAAGCTGTTTCCTTTAGACTGGATAGTGTTTGGATAGAAGCAAGATGAGTTGAGCAGCTGATGTCAAAGTAAGGAAACTTTTCACTGTGAGCACCTGCTTGTATTGGTGTTGAATTTCAGATGTTTAAAACAATGTTACAACAGTGTAACTTCTCATGAGGATGACTGAACTGTCCTTTGATTAATGCCTGAGAAATAGCAGCTGTAATTAAAAAGATAAAAGAATCGTGTGGCAGTTTATTTGCTGTGAGAAGAACTTATCCCATACAGTTTGGTACTGCTGGCTGACAGAATCAGATGCAGTTCTTCAAATGCTCTTTGGGTAGCATGATCTAAAGGTAGCAAGTGAACAGGGAGCTAAGTCTATCCTGCAGTTCGTAGACTGAAAAAGGAAAGAATGTTATACAGAAAGCAGGAAGTCTGAGGAGGTCTTGATTTGATTTCCATAAATGTTTCTTCTAAAGATATAGCAAGTACCAATGTGAAAAAGCTATTAAAATAATCCCATTTCTCTCCTTTTTCTGCAATTTTGCTGATTAGAACTCCTTATATAACACTTCCCTCCCTCCCCCACCACCTTTGTGTGCTGTTATTCTGTGCAATTGTATCAGCTTGTATTTAAAAGTCATGCAAAGGGGAAAATAAAATCTTGCAGTCTCATGGGCACGTATCTGGACGGCCACAGTTTCGGCTGAAATAAAGTTGTTAATGGAATTAGAATCACAGTGGCATACTGTGAAAGGCTTCTTTCTATTACACCCCTAAGATTTATGAAGGAAATGGTCCAGACTCCTGCAAATTCTTGTGAATAGTGAGGAATACGTATATTAGTGTGCCAGAAGACATATATATATGTTATATATGCCAGATTAAAGCAAATGAAGTTTTAGTGTAGGTTTCAACTGAGATGGCCTTCTGGAGAAGTTCACTGTCTTTATTTTAAAAACTCTGTTTTATTGATCAGTTGTTTGAGAGAAAGAGATTGAACTAATTCAGTCTGAATTAGTTTTATCTAAATCTTCAACAGATGTTGAGAAAGTGAGTAATCTTTGTCCACGGCAAATGAGGGACATGAATTTACTCAACTGTCTGAACTTTTACCTTCTGTTGTTCATTTCAGATGCTTGTATTTTAAGCCAATATGATTTATAAAAGTGATGGAACATGATTTTTTTTTTTTTTTTTCCTTAAGTGAATGTGGACTTTGGGCAAAATATGAGGTTAAACTTGAGTCAGGTACTACTGTTGCTAGTGACCATGCAGGTGTTGGTGTGGTAACAATTTGCCTGGACACCAGTTAAAGGTAACCTTCTCTATGGAATTCAGGTAAACTGACTGACCAACATATAGGAAAATAAGCTATTTTATTGCAGTTATTCCAACATCACTTCCTATGTAGAGAATCTGTTATAGAATAAAATTTGTTAGTTTATGAACAAAATTGTTATTTTGCAATGCAGTCTTCATGTGGTGTTCCAGGATATTGTGTCTGCACAGGAAGGTGTTCTGGAACAGGGATGACAAAATACATTGGTCAAGATACTAATGTTAAAGGGATTAGTTCATCTATTTTGCCTTTACACTAAGATTTCTTGTATGAGTCCCGAGACTGACAAGATGTCAGTGACAGAGTCAAATATCCATTAGGATGTAGAAGAGTACGTTTCCTCACTGCCTGTAGCTGGGATAGTGCCATTGGGAAAGGGTTTCTTTTTTATAAAAAGTGAGAAGAAAAATAAGGAACCCAAGTGTTTAAAAATTCAGTCCTGAGCATTGATCTTTATTCTGTGTTTCTGAATTTTTCTGAAAATGAAGCACATATCTATCTAAAGCACTTTCATTTTTGTATAAGGCCATTAAAATTAGATTTCTAAATTAGGTATTGTATTGCTGGCTGAAAATGAAATTTTTCCATTGTTCAGGACAAAATTTGTTGAAGCCTTCTTTTTTTTTTAACAAAGGTAGAGCAAAACTTGAGCTTTCCATGATATGGTAATTCTGAGAAATTTAATTTTTAAAATGTTGAACTGTTGTAGCCTGATACGTGATTTTGCTTTGTCAGTATTGAAGCATGCTACATATCAGTATTTTAAGGCAAAGCTATAAAATAAATGAAATGATGAAACAGAAATCAAATGCAAATTAAAAAATACAACAAAAATTATTCCTTACATACTGTCACGTCTAAGATTTCATAAAAATTAATGAAAACTTCATTTCCTTAAAATTGCTTTCTCCAGAGAAAAGTACCTGATCAAATTTTCTATGATCTAAAATGTTGTTGGATCAGTGTGATAGATATTTCAAACGTGAAGTGAACAGGTTGTTGCCAGCTATTATGTGGCCCATTTTGAAAACTAGGTTTCCATTAATATCCATGAGGATTAAAGGTGAAACAATACTTAGCCATAGTTAGTCATCATTATCTGATGATCCATCCACCCTGAACATCAAACATTTGCTTTAAAAAAAATTTGCTTCTTCACATTAAGGAATACCAACAGCAAACGGTATCAATTTGAGGTGTAATGGGTTTGAATAAAACATTTAAAGTCCAAATTGCCTACACAGTTGTACATATACAGTGGTGAATTTATTTTGTATACAGTACATAGAATAGATCTCTAGGGCATATCTTTGCAGTGGGGTTGTGGGAGTGAGTGGTCAGTTCTAGTTCATTGAATCCTGAGGAAACATCTGTGGTTATGAAAAGATGATTTCAGTAAACTAGATAAAGGATTCAGATCTTGGTGTTGCAATACATTACCACCTTGCTTTTCCTGGGATCTGGTATTTAAAACATCCATCAGACTGGTGTTTGCAGTTAGAAGAAGGGAAAAAAGTCTTTGGTAGGATTTACACTTGATATTTTAAAAACAGTGAGAAGGATAGGTATGAATAGTAGTAAATTGTGATGAGGCTGTGGAGGGAGAGATCAAGACTTTGGAAGCAAAGCAAAGAAAGGAAGCTTCAGAGATTAGATAAGCAGCCATAATTTTCAGGGCATACTTTATCCAAACCTCAGAAGACATTGTGGTTCATATATCATTGGATTTTGACCTGTGCTGGAAATTTTTTTTTCAGAGAGACTGTAATGAATTGGCAAAAACCATACACGTTTTCTTTGAAACCTTTTGTCTTTATGCCAATGTAAGCAAGAGAAATGCTTTTACCATAAGCCTTTAGCTTTCCTATAACCCATGATCTTTGTTTCACTCTTAACACACTTAAGCAGTGGGTTAAGATCTTTTTCTTGCCTTTTTTTTATTTTTTTTTTTTCAACACAGCTTTAGGGGTTTGCTTTTAGTGTGGGAAATAATATCCCACTGGCCAATTATTTTCTGCACATCTTTAGGTCTCTCACATTCAATAGTCACTGCATATCAATGGGCAGCATTGAACATTAAAATGCAAGAAGTTGAATTAGACTCTTTAGCCCCCAAATGGCCCCATCGGCAGAAAACTTCCTGAAAGAACTGTAATTTAGAATGCAACTAGCAAATAATATGCATTTAAGGCTGAAAGCATGGAGGCATTTAAAATTTGAATTGTAATCATAAATGAATGAGCGTCAAAAACAGTGGTGGAGTGAAGCCAAGAATTTATCAGTTTTTCAAAACACTGTGTACAAGACGCATTTTTGATTTTTCTTTGGTTACACATAAATAGGTACGTTCAGGCTGCATACTGAATCATGATAGAAAGGTCTTTGGTGTGTGAGGTGGTGGGTTTTGTTTCTTCAAGTTTTTCCTTTGCTGCTGTATAATCTTGTATTGGTCCCTATTCCCTTTCATTTGAACCGTCTGCTATGAATTTAGAGGTTTTCTATTGGTGTGCTTGGCATACATCCATTTTATCCTTCCTTGTCATGGTGGAACAGGCTCTGGATCGGACGTTGTGAAAGGACATGCTTTTACAATCTTTCTTTTGAAAACAGGCCTATCCCTAGAAGCACACATCTGCTTCTTGATGCTGCTTCACAACTCAAGAGTGGTTGTCATAGGTGCAATCGTGCAGTGTCTAATAATAGTGGGTGAACTGATAGTGAGAAACTTTCACTCTAGCTTTACTTTAATAGATGTTTTCAGGTTATTTGTGAAAGCCAAGGGATTGAAAGCTTTGATTCTGGAGCATGCAGAATCTTTGCCTGATTGCCTCTATCCAACATCAGGAGCATTTGGATATTCCAGAAGAAAGAGGGTTTTCTCTCTCTTTGGTTTTTTTTTTTTTTTTTTTTATGAGACCTCTTGTCAATTGAAGTGTATTTTTTTCACAAATCAAATACAATATATCTTGAGACACTTCCTGCCTTATATTGTTCTTGCAGTGGATTAATGATGATCCACTTCAGAGTACTTCAGTTCAGAGGACAATTCTTCAGTCACACTTTCTCAATTTTAGTTGATGCTGGTACACAGAGGAATACCCTGCTTTGTGTCACAGGATTGGTGTCTTCCATTTTGTGTTTTTAACACCATGGCAGCAAATACGTTGTCTATAGTGCGAAGGATCTTTCAAAATTTTTGTAGAGAATACTTCAGACTCTGTGTCATATGCTAGGAACAGAAAATACTCTAATGGAGTGGAAGACAATTTAGGTGTGAAAATGCATGCAATGTATCATAGTCAATCAGCTATTTTTCTACCACTTTGGTATACCTCATAAACATGACCTGATTCTTTTAATGTACATCCTCCTGAGTCTTACTGCACCTTTCTGCCTGAAAAGTGGGCCTCAAAGAAAGACAAATATATTTCCTGCTGTGTGACTATGTGAAAATGAAGCAGAATTTGATTTGTCATGAGAACTTTCCTAGTAATACTATAGAGCACATTTAAAGGAACCCAAAATTTTCTGCTTGAGTAAATTTTGTTTTGCTGATGAAATCTGTGGTGCTTAAAGTGGAAACCCTCTTTGGTAACTGAACAAAGCCATCAGGTATGTTATGTGACTTGACAGTCTGGTGTTTGATTAATCAAACTGTTAATTTGATTTTAAATGACTGATGCTCTTTTAGTATGTCTGACTTAAGTGCTTGTTTATAATTATGGTATTGAATCAAAGGCTCTTCCCAACCATTGTACAGATTAGTTTGGAAAGATGTGTTTTGATTTTAGTAGTTGTAAAAAACCTAGCATTGGCGTTTACTTTAAAGCACAAATATATTCAAAGAAACACATAGTTAAAGTGATAAAGCAGTGCCCTCACCCTTTTTATCTGAAAAAGCAATGCAAGGGTGCAATTTTTAATAAGTTATATAAACAGCACACTTTATCTTCTAAAGAGATAACTAGTTGGGGGGCATTCATAGCAGTTTGACTGGTTGGCACTTAGCTTTATGTAATGAACTTATATCATGCAAAACTTTTGTGAAATTGCTGGAGGTTTGGGATTTAATCTTGCATGCAGTTGTTTGTGTCTTGTAATTTGTGGGGAGTTTGTAAATTCCCAGTGAACTTGGAAACAAAGTAATGGTATTCTGTAGCATGTAATAACTCTGTGTGCTGGGGTCTATTTTCAAGTGGATTTTAGTAAATGTTCCGATTTTAGGATATCTGAATGTCTGAATATAAATGAAGGTCGTGCTACATGGGTAAGGTCCTAATCCTATATGAAAAGCCAAGCACACGCTTCATTGAAGACATCTATGTAGTCCCATTTGGCCTTATAGTTATAGGAAATCTTAAATGCAAATCAGATCTATGAGTTTCCTCAGGCTTTATGTATGATTTCAAGGTGTGTATCTAGAACTGCAGGAGAGTGTCTGCATTTGGGAAAACCCCCTCTAATTTCTACAGAAACACTCTTTTGTAGTAGTTTAAATTAAGGCTAATCATTAATGTGGTAAATTCAATGTCTAGTAAATGCACAAAACACTTAAAAAATATCAGTCTTGATACAGCAAAGAAAAAATGTCTGGAGACATTATTTTTGCTATTTTTAAACCCTGCATGTCTCATAATACATAATCATCCCTAGTTTTCCTCATGAGCTACTTGAATATCTCAGAGTATACATTGCAATACTGTAACTATATCACAGATAATCCCTTCATAATGACATTATTTTTTCCAAGTGTGTTTTTGGGTGTTGTAGTTAGGTTGGTCTTTTAAAAAATATCCTAAATTTAAAGAAAGTTTTCCATGTCTCCTTTTTTGGTTTCCCAGATATAAGAGACTTGATTTTCAGAGGAAAAATGCTCAACACTTTCTGGAAATGAAACCCAACAAAGGCAATTCAGGCATTGTAACAGCCAAAATCATTAGTCATTCTTGAAAATCTTGGCTGAAGGATACTAGACAACACAATCTCTATATCTGTTTCTTTTTTCTCACATCATAATTTCATATATTTTTCAGTCACTGCAGCCTTTCTGGAGTACATAGACATGAATTTTGACTGTAAAACCAGGCTAGACCACCTGCCTTATTCTGCCCCTTAATTTTTCATATAGAGCAGTATGAAAGGATGAGACATCATCACGTGTTTTTTGTTTTGTTTTGTTTTGTTTTGTTTTGTTTTGTTTGTTTGTTTTTTTTTCTTTCATAGCCCAATTTTTTCTGGAAATAAAGAAAAAATCAGTCTTTCAAGGAAAGGAGCATGGGAAATTAGAGTTTTATCTCTTCTCCACCCCCATACAAATCATAGACAGCTGAATATTCTCATTTAGGATTCTTAAATGACACTTGCTTTGTTTGCATGCCACTAGCCTGGACTTTTTGTGCCTGATTTGTTGAAAGAATGATGAAGAATTTGTTCATGGAGCTTGGAATGAGGTTCTGCAGGGCTGTGTCCCTTGACTGTGGTAACTCGTGAAGAAGATATAAATAGATACATAATAATTTTTTTTTTTTTTTTTTTTTTCTTTTCCTGTTTCATGGCTCTATGTTCTTCCTGTTTCAAGTTCAGAAGCAGGTTACTTAGGGAGCACAGGACACTTGTGAGAGTTGTGTATCCTGGATGTCCTCAGGGCTCCAGGGTGAACTGGTTCCTGGGTCATGGATGCAGAGAGTTAGGCTGGGCTCTGTTTTCCTTTTATTATCTGTATTAAAAACCACGGCAGGTTTGCAGTGGGAACCCATGTTCATTTTATTCCACCCTAGGCTGTTGAAGATCCTTGCTGGGGACTGCAATGACTTAGTAATGGGGTGAATTTGAAGTTCAAGAAAGCTCGCTAGAAATGTCTACCAGGAACACTGAACACAGTCTTAAGGCGATGACAATGGTTATGACCCTGTGAAGACACGGCACCAGTGACAATGGTATTTTGCACAGGTTGCCAGAAGCCTGCAGGGCCAAGTGAAACACAGGAGCATCTGTCCTATGAGCTTCTTGGTTTTGTGAGTAGAAATGGTTGTTGAGAATGAAGAGAAAAAAAGGAAAACTTTTACTGAAAGAACCCAAGGGACTGGGGCTAGAATTAATTTCAACTAATTGTAATACCCAGCTGAGACTAGGAGCCCTGTTCTATAGCCCATGAGAAGAGGCAATATTAGAGTAGCAACACTGAATTATCTTTTAAAGCTGTCTCTCAGCATTGATTTATATAAGCAACCTTTGTTGGTGGGGCTGCTAATTAGGCACCCTAGAGAAATTCCTGCAGTTAGTGAGATGAATTTGGATCTCAGTGAAATAAAATGTCCCCAATTTTGTCTCCTCTACAGAGCAAAAAATTATACAGGAGGACACAGAAGCATTTATATTTAACAGAAGTGTGTATTTTTAATCTGGAGACCTGATCACTAAAACTGACTTTGATAAGTGCCTTGGCTAAGGAGATGAGTCAAAGCATAGAACTTTTTTTTTTTTTTTTTTCACCAGCTGTTTTTCTTTTTTACCACCTTTATTACTTCTGAGCATATTTTTACAGTCTGAAGTTAGACACATCTGTTTATATATGGTAGTTGATGAGTATATCATATTTGATGATACTTTGCAGAAATATTACTTGACTTATATGACTCTCTTAAAGAGAAATAGAAGCAATGGTACTGTTTACCTGCACTGGCAACTGTAAAGTCCTGGAAAAAAAAAAAAGAGGATATTTAATATACAACAATAATGCATGCAAATTAACATTATTTTATAACAAGAAAATAATGAGCTCTTTTCAGAAGCCCAAAATTTGACATTAGGTTTTGGATCTACTTCACTGTCAGTCTTGTTCTATCTAAACTTAAAATTTAGATTCTGAAGAGCTTAATTATACTTTTTTTCTTTTCATTTGCAAGTTTTATATGGATCTCTTGATACTCCTGCACAAGGGCAAGAACTAGATTATTTTCAAATCAGATAAAATACTGCAACATGGCAGAAGAGTTCTGTATGGGGGATTTAGTATTTGTAAAAAATGTTACTGCCATTCATTTAAAGAAGTCTGTGCAAGCTATCCAGATTAATTCTTGGAGCCTGTAATAGGCATTTCATGCAGATAGCACTGTCCCCACTCTTCTCTAGCAGTGACCTCCCAAATAAATTCCTTCACAAAGAAGATGTTTCTGTGGGGAAAAGGAGGAATGTCAACTGGTATATCCTGATAGGTTGCTGCTACTAAATTATTAACTGGATGTCTAAGCCTCTGTTCTGGCAATTCCACCTCTTGTTTTACCTCACAGCAGCTTTGGCTTTAAGTGTAATAATTGTTAACTGTGGCAGGAAGACTGAAAGTGAAGGGAACTGGAGTTATACTTTAAAAAAAAAAAAAAAAAAATCTTGCTGCGTATCTCTCTTGTTTGAGTGTTCTGACTTCATTATAAATAAATGTCTGTGTGTTATTATAGTTGTATTAAACTCATTGTCATATTTATTTTCATCTGGTGAAGGGAAACATATATTTATTTAAGTAATTAGGAAATTGATCCTGTACTGCCTATGGATTGCAGTCAGAAGACATTAACTTTAAATACACTGATTTTTAAATAAAAAAGAATTTACAAGAATGAACACATATGGATTTACTGCTCTGTGCAGAGAGGAGTTAGTGGTGCTAGGTTGTGCTACTGGAAGCAAGTTCAGAGGAGGGCCACAAAAATGATCAGAGGGTGGAACAGCTCTTCTATGGGAAAAGGCTGAGAGAGTTGGGAGGTTGCCCCATCCTTGGAAACAGTCAGGTTGGATGGATCTCTGACCAACCTGCTTTAGTTAAAGATGTCCCAGCCCACTGCATGGAGTATCTAAGCTGGTTTTAATAGAGCTAATTTCTGTGCAAGGCTTAATCCAGTTTAGAGCTTTGTGCTGGTTAATGTTGTCATCACCCAAATTAGCTGGCAGAGTCCTGTGCTCTGCAGCCAAACTGCTCTTGGTACTCATAGTAGGTTTTTTTAAAGCTGCTTTGTATATTTTCAGACTGCAAGTAGGTTAGACATACGTTTGTGATCTTCCCCTGTCCCCTCTATGTGTTTAAATCCTAACCAAGGAGCCTGAAAATATTCCTGCCTAACTTCTAATCAGAGGTATCATTTTTTTCCCATATAAAGCATGTCCCCTGAGCCTATCAATCTGTGGGTTTCTCCCTTCTGCCTGTGTGTCTAATAGTTACTCATCACAGTGCTCTGGAATAGGGCACAAATACTTTTTTTTAAATGCATTAATGAAGACTTTGGAAGATGTCCTGGTGTCTTGGTTTTTCTTGAAGCATTTGGGAAGTAGCAAGGCAAATAGAAAGTAATGTATTTCTATCAGACCCTTATACATTCTCCCCACAGACAATTCCAGTGCAGTTTATTTTGCAGATTTCCATATTTCCCTTGTGAAAAAATCAGTTGTTGGGTCAGTAACTCCCTAGCCTGGGACAGTCAGTGCAAAAGATTAAGCTATCATGTCCAGGTTATCCAGTACTTTATACTTTATTGTGGTTACCTATGGTCTTCCAGGAGGTCCTGGATTTTTAACAGTTATCTGAATAATACAAATGTGTGTGTGTGGTTTTTTTTTTTTTTTTTTAAATATACTTTAATCTATGTCTTATCTACAAGTTATTTTGCCTGTTTACTTACTGTTAATTACTTGAAGAAAAAATGCTATCTTTTCTTCTCCTTGGCAGAATAACTGATTTCTCTGTCAATCATGGAATTAAATCTATTAAAAATGGCTGTATGGGAATATTCAGCATGTATGGATGTATTTTTGATAAGTATTCACAGGACTCAGTCATGGTAACTTGCTTGCAAATGAAAATATATGGATGCTTATAAAAGAATTGCATTCTAGCCAGAGTGTACACATATTTTCCAGGGAACCTCCGTAGTATTGCTGTGGTATTGTCACATATCATACCAGCAGGGAGATGAGGTGATGAACGTAACGGCATCTTACAAAGTCAATTGTATCACTCTTTGATTTCATTGTACTGTGGTTCCCTCATATCTCTGAGATCCATTTGGCTCACTGTAGTAAGAGAAGTCTTTCATTTAGGATGCAGGTGGCACTGAGCAAACTGTGTTTCCAATTGTAGTTAGAAAGAACAACATATGTATGAAATTAGTCATGAGTAGCTGGTCATTCTGCAGTTCAGACCAAGGCTTGTTTAGGTTAACTGGAATATTTTCATTGTCGCCAACCTAATATTTTAAAGCTTTTTTACTGTCCAACAGAACTTCCTAAACTCTGTCAACGTGAGAGGGAGAATATTACATTGAACACAGCTATGCTGAATATGTTTTCTTACTAGATTTGTACACAAATATGAGACTGCTATAATTGTCTGGCCTGATGTTACTGAGATGACAAAATTTAACTCAGTAATATTTTCAGGAAGCCTATGACTTCTCTCTGAGCAGTGGTGTACAATATAGGATGTATCATAAATATATATGCACACAAATATATGTACATGCAGCTTAAACTTAATGAATGAAAATTTGGTTGTGGTCAAACTGAAGATGTGACTTTCCAGAGAGATTACAATTGCTAAAGGGTAGCCTTAGGTAGAAAAGACTGATGTAATTAAAAACAAACTATTGCAGACACATTGATAAGACTTCTCCAGAAACAGAGCTGGCATGTCTTCATCTATATTGTTTATTAGAACCCCTCCTTTTTCCTTTGATTCTCTTATACTGTGCTTACAGCTCCTATTTGATGAGGAATTAAACATTCACGTTTGCTTCCTGAGTCTTTTCTTAAGCTTATATCAGACAAAACGAAAGAAAAACAAGGATTGTCTGGAAATTCTGAAGTAATTTAGTTTTATAAATCCTTTCAGGAGATCCTGTGTTTACTAAGTGAACTACATGGGGTTAATTTACTAAAGCGTTCTGAAGGACTTAGCCAAATGAGAAAAGAAACATTACCTAGAGCTGCTGTTCTTTGCCAGGAACAAAAGTAAAACAAATCAGTGGCAGGATGAGTGGATCCGGTTAAATAATAATGTCTCTCCAGCAGGAAGTCTGTCTATCAACTGAAAGGTGAGACAGCAACATAATGACAATGCCCTGTGGATCAACTCTGAGGGTAAAAAAACCCTCCTACAACACAACCCATTCCCAAAAACTGCTCAATGAAAATATAAGATGACAGAATTCACACCAGCATTTTTTTAGCCTTTAAGCTCAAGTGTCTGGAAACACGTTTTTCTGTAGATTATTCACATGCAGATTCATTCTTGTGGTCCAATGCCCCAGGGTAACTGAGAGCAGAATTTGGCCCTTTCTGTTTGCTCAGTGAGGCTAAGTGCTGCTTTCTCAGTGAAATACCTGCCTTAAAGCTGTACAGCTGTGATATGCAAGAGTAGCTTTAGCATTTCCTTTTTTTCTATATAGGAGGTGAGTCCTGCAGAAGCTGAAGAGTTCTGCATGGAAATGGAGCATGCAATGGTATGTGTCATGCACAACTTGGGGTGTGGAGATGCATTTGTGACAGCTAAGGTAGAAATAAGTCTTGATAGAATTAATATAAAATTATTAAAACATCCACAAAAGCTCTTCAATCTTTGGTGCTCTCTTGTTTGTATTTCAGTTGCAGATGAATGCAAGGCTCCTAGGGCATGTGGAAATTCCCCAGAATTTGGCAACAATTGTAAATGCTCATTGTCTCTGGGAGAAAATCTAGTTATTTAATGTACCTAACTACGGATTTAACAGCTGACAAAAGTTTGAAAACTTTGGTCTTCATTTCTAGGACTGTCAACACATCAGTTTTCAAAATCAGTATAATCTTTTTTTTTTTTTTTTAATAATATGTGAAGTCTTCTCACACTAGTGTCAAGAAATCCCCAACTGCTATTTGTGTGTTTAAAACATCTGCAGGAAACAAAGGTGTTGGGTTGTTTACAATGATCAGTTCAGTTCTCATTTCCATTTGGTAATCGCTGTGAAAGATTTACCTGCTGTAATGTAGTTTATTTTGTCTGGAAACGCCTTTGTTTCTGTGTGTGGCTGCTAAGCAACAGGCCAGATATTTACTGTCAAACAAATAAAACAAAAGCCTCATCTGCCACTTGGAGGCCCAACGTCATTGTTACTGAAACACTCAACTGGGTCATCATATCTGGGAGTCAGCTCTAAACATAGTTTTCCACGACACACTATTTTATCTGTAGGAACTTTTTCAGTCCTCACATTGTCTTGTGATTTAATAACTACATGGGAGTATTCTAATGTCTCATATTTTATTTATTTTAAATTATTTTTTTCCCCATCAAAGGAGAAATGGAAAGCTTACCTCACGAGACAGTCTAATTTTCAAAAGTAGATTTACCTTCTTGTTTACCCTGGAACAATAAGGGATTTCTTTAATAAGTTCCTGCTGTGATTAGAGCTGAGCCCTTCCTTTCTATTAACTCCTTTGCTTTGCTCAAAACAGTAATCAAAATATATTTCTTGGAACCAGTCTGGAAGAAAAAAAAAAAAAACCAAACAGAAAACCCAAGTCCCAGAAGGAGCAGTCAGGCAGAAATGCTACTGTCAAAGGGAAATTACCATCAAGGCAAGTAGATAATCAATAGTAATCAAGCTGGTGGCTCTAAAATACATCAGTTTCCCTCAAGACTTGTGTTATATTCATCTGCAGTGGGTCAGAGGCCAAGGCAGACTGATTGCAATTGAGGTAAGCTTTTCAGAAAAGTCCAGGTGACATGGCAAATTTGCAGTTTTGAATAGCTGGAACTTGCCACCTTCTCCAAGGCTGTGGTTCTGAACTGCAGCCTCTGTCACTATGAATGCCAGGAAGTGGGTTGCTCCTTCTGCAACCATGGATGGCATCTGCCAGATACCTGTACTCATACAGTCATCTGGGGGCTAAACAGGGAGAAACCATAAATCACTCTGAAAAGCACTGAGGTTCTATTGGGAATAACCACAATAGGTTTGCTAAAACCTATTGGCAAGAGTAGGCACCTAGTCTCTGTAGCTCCCTTGTATTACACGCATTGTACAATAGACATATACCAATACTTACATGTAAGCTAGATTAATGAAGTTTGGTCTCTTCACCAGGTATGCACTGGAAATGAGTGCTCTTGGCATTGCACAGGAAATATTCAATGAAGCTGTGGAACCAAAATACCAAAGTATTCCAAAATTGCCTTTTGCCATTGCAGGATTTAGCATTTGTGGAGGAAATTATAAACAAGGCCTGAAAAATAAAATCCACTAAACTGACTTCCTGGATTTTGAAGCAGTCAGTACCCATACAAAGTCCTATTGTGTATGGGCTGGAATATTAATTTTACAGACTAATCCATCTGGCCATCTGCTCATCTTAAATTCAAACAGGGCTGTGTATTGCAAGTTAATAGCCTATAACAACCAATAGCTATAAATGATCAGCAGAATATGTCATTCTGTCTTGCTCCTCCATCAGTGCATGAGTATGACATGTCATTTAATACTTCAGCTACTGATTATTCCTGATAGGGGGGAAAGGTGAGAAAGCAAATGATTGAGCTGGTAGTGATGTTTGGCATGCATCTTGTGGATCCACTTTTTTGTTGCTCTCTCCTATGGTCCAATTATTATGGGTTGTGCCAAAGGCTAGAGGAAAGGCTGTGTTTAGATCTTCAGATTGGAAGTAGCGTGACAAATAATTTCCTCTGAGAATTACTTTCCTGTGGAAAGAATTGGTCTTGACTGGATAGTCAAGACCAATATTTCAAGCTCTTGACTAGCCTGTGGAAACCATGAATATATGCAGTTTTTTTCAAGCCTAGTAAAAATTTGATTTGACATGGTTCCAACAGCCAAACTGAAGATTTCTATGCAGAATTGAGAAATACATATTGAGCTTTTTAATTTGTACCTGACTCTATTGAGCATTCAGTAAATAGGTAATACTTTACAAATCAATATATTTAAATCACTAGTATTTGTCTAATATTTTAAAAACTCTAACTTAGGTATACCAGAACCAAAGTTTCTCTGTGACTTTTTTCTAACTTTGAGCCTAGATTTTAATTATTTTGTTTGACAAAGGATACCTTTGCAAACTATGTGATTTGAGTAGCTGCTGAAGTCTTTGTTGTGTCAGTGGTACACACAAAATGTTTAGGACTTTTGGATATTATCATTATACTTTTCAGTGCATATTCTTAATAAGATTATGACATTAGTTGTATAATAAACATGAAACTCTAAGCAATAGTTAGTTATTCATTCTTTATGTTCTCCTGGTGCATTAACACAGCAAGGGGGAGGATTTACAGAAGTAAATTACAAGGTAAGATCCAGCTCTGCAGCTTACCATAGTGATTATGGGGCTGACCACATTTTGCACCTTTGGAACTCTTCACCTCTGTGTGATACTTAGAATCAAAGCTTCTCCAAAAAGAAAGCTTGTCTTTCTACCATTTTGTTAAGTGGAGTTGCCTAATGTCTTTGTTTCTGTTTCCTATTCTGCAAAATGTAGTCAGAATTGTTTCACTGAATTGTTAGGAAAAAAAAAAAATATTCAATCAGAACCCAAATTTCCCTGAACCTAAGTATAATCTGCTTTTGGAGTAGTTCCATCTGTTTTCCTAGTCTGTTTGAGGAATGGTGGCAGGATCTGAATTGTAGTGTTTGGAAATAACTTTGAAGTCTTTAGAAAACTATAAGATACTATTAAGTGTGTAATTAATTGCTCAAACTCATAGTCTTTGTAATGGGTTTACTTTGTTGTTGTAGTAAAAGGAGAAGTTAGGTTGCTCTAGGAAATACATTTTTGAAATTTTTAAACCACAGCAATTTAGGTAATGCATTTTAGCCTAGATTATGGTTATGAGTTACTGCATTACAAGGATTCTATCTAAAACCGCTTCAATACGATAAGAGGTAACACCTCTGTGTAGATGAATAATAGTGATGAGAAATGAAATGGAGACTCAGAAGAAATAAAAAGAGAAAGCTGAGTGTATGTAATTCATCACATCAGGGAGAACATATTTTTGTTGTCTCTCATGCTAGTTAACACTGAGAGGAAAAAAATGCCTTTCTCCCCCCTCCCCCCCCTTTATTTGGTATGGGGAAGGAGTCAGAGAAATAAATCCTTTCCCTAAGAGCTCTGAATTAACTTAGTTTTGTTTGACACCATTCAGGTGCCACAGACCAGGATAACAAAGAAAGCTTTCAGTTTGCCTTGTTGGGATTCACTGAAAGAAGAGAGTGTGACTGAAGGAAGAGTTTAGGTAGAGCCTTGGGAGGTAATTAAGTAATTTAAATATTTCTGTTTGTGTTTCACTGGAAGACAACACAGAGTTTGGAAAAGACACAGCGAAAAATATTGTGCATCTTCCAGGCAAGCTGGTCTTTCCTATTTCCTACTCTATCATTACCTGAAAGGAAGAGGCAAATTTTACTATGTTTAAACCTAATACCAAAATGCTAAGTGCAAAAAGTGATTCAATTCTGATGAAGGAAGAATGATAAATGACGGAAGTTATAATAATAGAGATTTTTAAAAAATCCCTGATAAATTTAACCTTTTATGAAAATATTTTCATAAACATGTGACTTGCAAATATCTCATTGGAAGTATTAGTAAGAAATCTGCGAATCTGATAAACTGATCATACTGAAGACACTATTTTCTTTATAAAAACAAACTGATTTGGCTTCTGCTCCTTATTTTTTATTTTATTGAAGATTTTCTACATTTCAATATGACCACAATAATTTTCAAATTAAATACTTTTCAGGATTATTGAGGTCTTGGTTTAAATTTGAATCAAATGAACAATTAATATGTTATTTGGAGTGCATTGATGTTGCTTACATCCTCATGTCTGCATCTCAAGGAAAAATGTGAGAACTGTATTACTGACTTATTTTCCAGTTTTCTGTTGTTGCTCTGTTTAACATCTATTTTGACAACTCAAAATGTTGAACAAAGTAAATAAGCACTATGGAAACCATACATCATAAAATATTCATATGCTTAGAAAAAAAATACATATTTAAGTTTCTTTTGGTCTCTTCAGGATGACTTTTGTTTCACTGTTTCAGTCTCAATAAAAGAGACAGCATGCACTAAACAGATAAAATATCCATTTATGTTTGAGGGTATCGAGCCAAGTTGTTTTTTTTTTTTTTTTTTAATCAGCTGTACTACTGTTAAGTGTGTTGTAACTTCATTTGAATTACTGTGGTATTATCTTGACAGAAGTAGACAGTGATTAATGAGGAATATAGTTAGTACATATTCTAGGAAATCTTGAATAGTGGTGTCTAACCACAGGCCAGACTTCTCTGTTCATTTCCAAATAGGAAACTAAATTCAGACTCAGATTCTAGGTGTCTTGTTCATGTATTACTCTGTGATGCAGTGCAATGCCATACTAGAGCACTCTGATCAAGCTTTAATTTAGTGGTCAGGACACTTACTTTGAAAACAGGAGGTGAACACCGTTTACTTCAGGAGAACATATTACTCAAGTCTCCCAGGATCTGATTATGTGCTCTAGGTGCTCCACTGTTATCTAAAGCAAGGGCAGTGACAATTTTTTATTAGTGCTAAAAGTGTGCAATATATCTTCTCAGGAGAGAAACAGATAATCTACCTCACTGTTCATGTGGTGGGGAGACCCCCCTTCATGAGCAGTGGCCATTTTTCTGGGATTTCAAAGTTATAGAGTTGAGAGGTGTGAAATATTGCTACACGAATGAACTTGTGTTAGTTCCTCAACTGTCCCTCACCAAAAAAAACCCCAACAAAACAACAAACCATTGACAGAAACTAGAAACTCTATGATCAAAATATTTATGTCCGTTCATTGGGTTGCAGGATCAGAACTATAGAACACAGTGGCAGCTATCCTCATTGTGGGACACCTATTGGATACGTGGCAAAGGACGGTAGTGAGTTCAGCTGCCAAGGACTGTATTTTTCTTGGAGTTGTATACCCAATAAGTCTGTGTGTGCTGGGTGTGTGTATGCAGGTGTTATAGGCAGTAAGGAAACAAAAGACTGAAAAATGCAGTGATTTTCCAAGGTGCTGTAGTATGGGCATTCCCAATAATAAGAAAAAAGAAGAGGACAAAAGCACTGTAGAAAGTGAGATCCCTTGGCTGTAGACCTTGTTATATTCCAACTGGTGAATACAGAGAATTTGTACCTGTAGTATAGTCAAATAATGGTACAGGGTCATTTACATCAGAGGAGCTTGTGCTGCTGAATGTCATCATGTTCTCCAAAACAGTTTACAATTAAAATGTAAATGGTCTGACAACTTCATATTTTAGACAGAATCAGCTGATAAAATGTCAAAGCTTCTCACCAGAAAGAACCATGAAGCTAAACTAAATCAGCGGAGATATGGAGAAGAAAGAGGGGCAGGTCAGTAATGTGGCAGCTCCTGGGTAGAAAAGAAAGTGGCATTTGTAGTGATGAGTTGTTGTGAATTTGACAAGAGAAATAGAGCAAACAATTTGATTGGTATCTTTCCCCCTTCTCCCCTGCTCCACTGCATGTTAGGAAAGAAACAGTGTTTTAAAATCTGAAATGGATACCTTTAGCCAGACAAAAATATCCCTCAGCACAAAAGAATGAATGAAGATTTCTTAAAATAAAACAATTTTCACTGGACTGTTCTTTTTGTCCAAAATTGCTATTTCTCAGATAGTTTTCATTGTTTTTATTGGACGGTGGAACATGTTTTTCAAGCGCTATGCCTGTTTACAATGTTTAAGGAGTCTAGTCAGAGAACAGAAGTACTGTCTGACTGGTAGAACCAGTCGTGTGGCTGGAAAAGTGAATTCTAAATGTTAAGTCCACAAATGGATGAAGAAGAGCTCATGTGCATCCACTTATATTTGCTTTGTTTATAAGCAGTGAATGCTAAATGACTGTGGATGATTCAAAAAATTATGTCTTGCAAACAACCTAAATGTGCAAGTTGAGCCAGTGCCTTGTGAGAAGAATTTAACCAGATTTAAGTGTAAGACACAGATATTCTCTATTTCTACATATATTCAAATGCATTCGTTTTTACAAAAAAAAAAAAAAAAAAAAAAAAAAAGTAGCTTTTGTTATTGTTCTCATGCAGTCAGGAAATCCTGAGTAAAGATTGATGACTGATTGTCTCTGCTATCTTGCTGCTTATATAGAGACCTTCACTGTGCAAAACAAGTGTAAAATGCTGCCACACAGATGCAAGCATAAATAACATGAGAGAGACAGGAACAGGGAATCATCCTATAAGAGTTGTGGTTTTGTTAGCAGTGTTAGGTGTTGGTTGAGAGTCTAACCAACTTTCTTTTAAAACTATGACTTGAAACTCATTAGCTACGTGTGAGTCCTCTATTTTAGTCTACAATAGTTGTACTGACGCAATTGAATACCAAGACTAACTTCACTAAATCCAACGTCAAATCTCCCCAACATCCATCTTACAGATCTAAAAAACATTACAGTGTCAGTGCATGGGATTGCATTCATTTTGGTGCCATCTTCTGTGCTGGCTGGGTTACGAAAACTGAATCAGAATTGAAAAATTTGTAGATGAGAGCTCAACAGGGAAGGAGAGTGCTGTGCAGTGTGAATGAATCCATATAATCAGCTTTAACTCTAGATTCCCCATTGTTTTTCAGATGTGTCAATATGTTTGTGTTACTCAAGGTACTATTAAAACCCATTAATTTTACTGTTCAAAACAAGTATCCCTCTAGATAGAAGCCCCACATTTTTTTTTTTTTTTCACATACTTCTTGTTTCATCTGCAGTGTTTGGGCAGAGGATTGTTCACTTCAGTATGTAAATGGAAAAATACTGATCCATTAATTCCTGCTTTCCTGCTGATTTGGTAAAACAGGAGTATCTGCTGCAGAGCTCTTTGTGAATACATCATCCATCAGCTTTATTTCTAAGGAAGCAGAGTTACTTGTGGTTCTCATGCAAGAAAAGGATAAATTTAAGTTTGCGGATTCTTGTATTACCATTGAACATTGTTTCTTCTTGAAGGTCTGTAGCAAATGTATGAAGAAAATCTGTTATAGCATGTACCGTAGGAAGTTTTTTGGATGAAAGCTGTGTTTTGGCAGTGGTTGCAGAGCCATGTTTAAAAGGACGTACACAACTGCAGATGCCAGGTTGGCCTTATCACATTTGAGAGATGTCTCCACTGATGTGTATTTTGTGTGTGCGTGTGAAGAAAGTAAATTTCACTTAGAGTCAATAAGCCTCTGGGACCATTTTTTCCCAACAGTTTTGTGTAATCACCAGAGCGTGCCTCCTCCTTTAGCTAATATTTGCAGTAACTTTATATGTTAAAACAAGGCTATGCAGTAGCTGTTGGTAGCTTAACCATGTGGCTGCAAAATTAACCTTTGACCTTTCTCAGCCTAATCAGGAAATTGACTTTAGGAGTTATTCCTTAACCCAGGATATGTGGTTAAAGTTAAACATTGCTAATAGGAAGTCTACTAACAGGAAACGTGTGAATGCTAATCCATACAAACATAAACAAACCTTTGGCTTACATACAATTTTATTGGAATTTTCCTCTTGACTCCCTTTCCTTTAATAAGTCAGAAAAAATTACAAGCAGATTGTCAAAGTCCTTAATAAACCTATAGCTACAAAAAGCTGGGTTTTTTTTTTTTTTTTTTTT
>NW_008594207.1:58442-59304 GCF_000691845.1 Merops nubicus | reverse complement strand
ACCAAGTAGTTTCCAGTGACTGCTAAAGGGAAAACATGTTTATTTTTTTAAATAAAGCCAGCAAGCACATGTATGATATTTTCAAAATAAAATAATAGAATAAACTTGTGGATTTTCACTGTCCTCACCAAATGAATACAAGCAACTGGAACTCTGAAAATCAACTGGTTGACTGCATTGAATATGCATCTGTTCCATTATAGGAACCTGTAGATGCAACCAGAAAGCTACTCTGCCATGTATGAGCAACTGATTTCACAAAGACAGCATTAGGGTGAAAACTCTGGACTGAGTAAAAGCTATGAATCAAATGCTTGGCTCTCTCTCAGCCCAAAATTTCACAGGGGATCTTAGACAGAATATTTATTTTCTCTGTTCCTCACATCTTGTGGAAGATAACACTTCTCCTTTATAAGAAGGGTCAAACTATTCAGAAAGTGTGAGAGCAGGGAATAATGATTTTAGCAGGTGGTTCATAACCCAGGGTTAAAGATGTCCAGCACTAAATTTTTCAGAGCAGAGACCTTCTGTGGTGGATATGCATCACAGACAGCACAAAGGGCTCTGATTTTAATGAAAGATATAACACAGAGGATCTAGAAAATAAAAATCATATGCAAGGCGAATTTAATTGCTAGCAATGAGGGCAATTCACAAAGGCATTAGGTACCAAATCCAACATTAGACATGCCAAACCCTGCTCCACCATTGCCTGAGCTTGGAGATAGTGAAGTTTAGGGTTAGGCAGCACAGTTGTGACTATGAGCCTGTACAGCTGCTCATCTGGGTGGCACAGGGGGCTTTTGGGAATGCACAGACTGCCATTCTCCTGTCTCACCTGACACGCCCGGTCTCATGGCCT
>NW_008594207.1:47497-58431 GCF_000691845.1 Merops nubicus | reverse complement strand
TGAACCAAGCTCCACGCTGGTCTCAGCAGTAGGTGCAACTCGACAAGGCATCAGAGAAGTGGGAGCTGGTGGGAGCACACGCTGCCCTCTGCTCCACTGCTCTGGGGTGAAGGAACTCACCAAGGCTGAGGACTCCTCGACTTCATTCTTCTGTTTAGACCCATATCACACTCACAGTAACTCTACAAGAAGCTAGTTGGTGTGTTGTAGTGTCAGGCAATATCTCACTCGATCTCTCATTTATCTTTCACTTTTAATAGACTGAAAAAGCAGGACTTGGTGGCCTTGCAGTTAAGGCACTCATCCAGGAGCTGGACTGTGTTTTGATTTCTTCTCTAAGGACTATATATGGGTTTTCCAGCCAACGACTGATCATGTAGACATTGTAAGCTGTTGTGCATCACACCCCAGTGTGCCTCACTCCCTGTGCTTCATGCGGTGTGTACACAACAAAATCAGTTTTGCTGCAGGAGCCCAGGGAGAACACAGCGAGTCAACTCAATCCCTTTATGGATCCCTGCCCAAGATTTTTAAGATGCATCAGCTAGGCCTTGTAACTAGATCAATATTTGAGTAATTGTTTAGAAGGTTGTGTCCAGAAGTAGTAGCAATGTCAAGACATGAACTGCACTAGTGATATTTCTTCTATCTTACACTTTATTGTCACAATAACTTTGCTGCAGTCAAACCAAAATTGGAAAGCAAATAGCAAAATGTGATGCTATAGTTGAGAAAAGTTGATAAAGGAAGTTATGGGTCCAGGTATATCCACCATGATCCAGTTTGGAAGTGTTTGTGCTTTCCATTTCCACATTTTGATTTAAGGTATTCCTATTCATTGTAAAACTTTTATGTCCAAAAGCATTTTCTGTGAGTATCCACCTGAAACCTATTTGTCTAAATGAAGAAAAATAATCTGATTATGTTTTCTTTGAAATTTTCAAATTTACTTAATGACTACTTTAAAAATATGAAATGTCTTTTAATATTAAAAAAAAAAAAAATCTTTCCTTTGTCCAAGTGTGCTCTGAGTACTGTAAAAATAGTAGCTTATTCACTTCAGAAATCCTGAGGTATGAAAAGGGTGTGCAGGGTGTTTTCAAGCCCATGCAGAAATCTGCTGTGCGTGATATGTGTTGAGCTGCAGACACTTCTTCTGTCTCTTTGTACAGAGCATCTGATTGTTGATGACAACTGACATTTTTTATCATAAGTTCAACAGTTTAGGCTGAAAACATTCACCATGACTTAGGGAATTTATTTTGATAAGAGAACACTGGTAGGCTGAGCCCGGCTTTGACCTTTAAAAATGAAGGTATTTAAAAAGGGAGTGGGGATGGGGGAGGAAAAAAAGAAAGAGGGGTCAAAAAAAAAAAAAAAAAGGAGGGGGGGCACAAAAAAAAATAAATCTGTTTTGTTTATGGCCAGTTTTGTTGTTTTACTGACCAAATTCCTACTTGCATTTGAGCATCAAGGTGGGCATAGAGCAGGAAGCTTCTTTTGCAAAATCTTTTGCATTTTCCTTTCAATTTTTTATTTTTTTTTTTTTTTTTAATGGAAAGAGGACATGTAAAACTGTCAGTGTGCAACCTTGGGGAGTTATTTTCCATAATTTTGGATATGCATTTTTGGAGATGGTAGTGTTACGTGCCAGGAAACCCAGATATCCTGCTTGATTCAGTCTTCAATATTTGGTTTACAAAGCCTTTGTTTTCAATTAATCTTTTTTAATAACTACATACTATTTTTGAAATATGATATACCTCCATAATCCAACTCACACAAAGAATGTATTATCATTCATTTTAAAATGTGTTTTATGGGTTTTCATTCATTCATGAGGAGGCAAAGGTTATGCTAAGAATGAACAGTATTTGCATAATAACAAGCACTTAGTTCCTGTACTCCCAGTTATTCAAATAAGGGTCCAGGACAGAGTATTCCCATTTCCAGCCTGCATTTTTGACTTTGTAATCTATTTTTCTCAGTTCAGTGGGAGACCAGGATATAAGTGCAGAGTACACAAAAGTTCAGATATATTCTTGTGTCCAGAATTTAGACACAAAGTGGAAGGTGTCAGGAGGAGGAATAGGCATATTTCATACATATAAAGAGTCTACAATGGAAGAAGAAATTCTGAAAGGAACCATAAACTGAAAATAACTAATACAGAGCAATATGGAATTCACATGGCCTGACGGACTTTTTTGGGTAATGCTCAGTGCAAATTAGTTTGCATATGGACAAAACAGACTAGGAAGAAGAAGGAACAACCTCCTGCTTTGATCCTACCCTTAAAATGCCTTGGACACAACCAATCTGAGCTGTATCACTCAGCTGCTAAAAGACCTTTTATGGGACCTGGCAGAGCATTTTACATGCCACTGCACTGCTGAATTATGTCACATCAGCCTACTATTAAATACAGTGATCCTGTGTCATTTCAGAAAAACTCATTTGGGATTTACATGGCTTGCCAAGAAAGCCACAGTATTCATCAACATGTAAGAGGAGTATACTTGAACATAAAGTTTTGGTTTGCAGAAAATCCTGAGGAAATATCATGAGTGTCCCCAGAAGATGATGAGTGCTGAATATTCCAGATTGATAAATTGTTTTAGCTGAAAAACACAAGATGAACTGCTTTGAAGCTTTATGCCAAAATAACAAACTGTAGCTGTGTAAAAAAAAATGCTTTTTTTCTCAGAAGACCTGAAATCACTAGCACACAATGGCACATAACTCTATTTGAAATAGTACATTTTATGCTAAATTAAGCAACAGAATTAAGTTTTAAGAACTTCTTCTACTTTGCCTGACTTTGGGATCTCCTAACCAGCTGAAACCCCAAACTAGACAGAGACAACTTGACAGCAAGCTTTAGAAGCCCCAGTCCCTAGACACTCTTAAAGGACTTTTCTGCAACCTGGAGGCAAAACCTACAATATGTTGAGTTGGGTAAAAGTTTTCCTGATGGAAAAAAAAAAAGAGAAGGGCAGAGGTTTCCAGGGGCAAAGACAGATGTCTGCTTTGATTTCTCTCTTCCTTAACCCTAAAGGACTTGCACCAATTTTCCACTGAGCAAGAATTAGTGACAGATGGACTGCAGAGGCTGACATTGACAGGGGCTGAGAGGAGTGAATGAACAGTCGTTTGTTGTCACTGAAGAACAGGGGTACCTGCTATAGGCACAAAAACTTTATATCTCAACATTCCTTGTTCAGATACGTTGCACAGCTTGGCCTCACGGTGCTTTCTACCTCAGCTGCTAGTGCACAGAGCAGGTCATAATTTGGCTGAAGGAGAGGTGAAGGATGTTGCACTTCAGTAACAATGAGAACCAGGAGTCCATCTCCTGATGCTACAAAGGTTCTGCCTGCATACACATCTTTACCACAAAATAGTAGGTTCCACAGCAAGAAACCCTGCAGATTTCAGTGTTTGTTTCCTGCAGATACATTCCCTGAGTCAAAGTTGTGAAAAGACACTGTGGTGTCATACAGTGGTAACAGGGCTTCCAAAATCTGAACTTGGCATGGAAGTGGCTAAAGCCACTTAGTGAACCAAGGCCTGAACAAAGATCTCCCTCCTATCCAGTTCAGAAAGTAATCCCTACCACATCCCAGTGATGATAAACATCTTTTTTGGTGAAGAAACCAATTCCTTAATTGTTCTCAGAGGACAATCATTATTTCAGGGAATGTCCTCACATGAAGTAGGTTAGGAAACATTTCATTACAGAACCTGATCAGACTTGAAAAAAAACTTGAGACAAACTTGAGACAGACATGAAATAATCACTGACATGCAGAACTTTTCTAAGACTCATAAGTAGCAGATAACAAGGCAGAACTACAGAGATGTAGGGATTTTTGCTACTGAAATGTAAGTTATCTGTGGACACAGCTTCAGCAGCAGCTTCTTAAGCAGTAGTAATGCTACTTCTTGGTAGTACTTAGTACCACAGTATCCTTTAAGAACCTAAATGTTATTTACTTTTTTTGTTGTTGTTGTTCCTTCTATTCCTTGTTCTAGATAGGCTGGAACTCTCAGTGGGGAAAGTCCATAACTTCTTTAATGAGTTATGACAAGTTCTGTTTATCTGTCTTGCAGCCTGTTTTTTTTAGTATGCTGAAGCCTAATGTGAAAATACAAATCTTACGTGTTACAGATACAGAGGATGTTTTACACTTATTATATTAAGAGAAAAAACACAATGACACCTTAAGATCAGGTGTACAAGAATGCTCTCTTGTAATCTTTTGTCCATTTATGCATTGCACACAAGTTTCTCCAAAGCTACAGGGACTAATGGACACTGAATTCTTTCTGCAGCTCTGGCATTGACCTGTTGCATGAACCTACACATTCATTCACTTTTCATTCTTTTGTTCATCTCATCTCTTTAGATCAGAAGGTCTTCAGGGCAAATAAAAGATGTGCTCATTATGGCTGTAAAAGGATAAGCTGCTGTATCTACTCACATTTCACTATGTCTTTTCAAATAAAGTCCTTTTCCCTTAGTCAAAATATATTCATATTATTCTACAGAACCAAAGTAATTTCTCACAAAGAATTATGTACAAGCTTAACTTCCTGCCCTGTGAAAATTCCATCTAATATGGCAACATTTCAAGAGAAAACAGTTCCATTTCTACCTGAAATGAAGGTTTTTTTTTCTAGGAAATATCTTATTACATACTTTTCAAAGAGGTAATATCTCTTTGTGAATTTGAAGCGTGGTGTTTTAAAGCAAAAGGATATGTAAAAAAAAATCAGATTCTGAAGAATGGAGTTTTAAAGTACAAAATAATTTTAAAAATGCAAATTAAAGTGACAATTTCATCTTTCATTTGTTGATGTTATTACACAGAATCATGTAGACAAGATTGCAATTGTGTTTCAGGGAAACACTTCCTCTGCATGGTGGGAAAACTGAGTAAACTATAGAGAGAATACACCAGGGAGCATTACTGGTACCTGAGATGTGGAAAACTGTTTGTCTGCTGAATATTTACTTAGTTTATACTGAGAAAATTTTACCTTTATCTTACAGATAATGATGTGCCAAGCCATAAGAATGCATTTTGTATGGGCACTGCTATATATTCTGCAATACCTTATCACTCATCTTTTAATCTTTATAATGCATACAAATCACCAAATAATACAAGAAATATTAATAGCTTGTCTACTTACATCTATTGTTCTTTCATCTCGTTACCACAGATCTTCTCACCTGACAAAGGAAACATAAGAAATTGTCAGCAGAATAAACAGGTAATGAGGTAAACATCCAAACTAAAAGCATAATTTCTAACAAATTTACAGTGCTTTTCATGAAATAGGCAGTCAGCTTGTGTCTGAGCAGTTTTAAAGTATGACTATTACTACTTGATATTTCTCTTTTGAGTTGAGTTCAGGTATTTTTAATGACTTCTATCAGCCTAGGAAATGTGCCAGATTTCAATATTTTTGTTTAGATTAAATTTTTGAATATTTTCTGTATTTGAATACAAGCCTGCCTTCTTTAAGGCAGCATGATTAGACCTAGAAGCTTAAGAAATTTTTGGTTTTGTTTTTCCTTCTCCTTCTTTAGTGAAATCTATTGCAGTGTGGAAGGCAATGATGTAACCTGTTGTTCCAACTCAATATCTGCTTTCTATTCATAGGCTAAAAAAAAAAACAGAAGTAGAATAAAAGAATTAGGACTGCAAAACGTTGAAGACAATTTCAAATTTCAGACTTTCATAATGAGCAGCAACAAAAGCCTTTCATATAAACTTGAGTTTCCTACAAATAGCACTGAGCTCTAAGACAAATCTGGAGTTTTCATTTGCATCCATCTCGATTCAGAAGTGAATCTAGCCAGCGTCATTTTCAGATGGGATGTTATCAGCTCCACTCTTTATGCACTGATATCTCCTTCTCCCCAGCAGATCAGGTTGCAGCAGAATTTGGAGGGATTGTGCAGCCTGACCTTATCTCTCTCTTCAGACACCATGTGCATGTGAATAGGGATTGCTGGCAGCTGCACAAACAAGCAGAAGAGCAGCAGGTTTGCAGAGAACTTCAGACTCATTAACAGCCATCACAGTAGGTATCTCAGAGCACTTTACATTCATGACCTACTAGTCTTCACTTAGCATTGCCTTATATTTCTCCTCCCCTCAAGCACCTCTACTTTACTCTCAAATAATTTCTAAACTAGAGGGAATGACTGTTTTCTATTGAAGCTGAGTCAGATATTAGTAATCTTAAAATTAATTGTCTGTATATTCTTTGCCAGTATGCTATTATTTTGCTGTGTTGTTTGGAACTAGACTGACCTTAACTTTCAGCGATTTCATCACAACCAAATTAATTGCTTATTAATGAGATGGTATAAAACATACGAAGTGGAGTGTTTGGTACCAATCACAACCAGCAGTTAAGGATGCTTAGTCTTCTTTTTAAATTACTGTATAAGCCATAATGAAAAGTTACTATGCTTTTATTTCTGCTTTTTAAAAAATATTATTGTTTCTTTGAAACTTAAATTCTTAGTTTAATGCTTCTCTTTCTCGTCCTGTGGTATCCATAAGATCACCTTTCACTACACCTTGAACCTGTGAAGGATAAAGTCACCATCATGCACACACTTCTGAAAGCCTCTTGTTAAGGTAAAAACAGACACAACTTTTAGTGAACTTCAGTAACTATAGAGTTATGCATGGAATAACATAATTAAAAGGATCCATCTCTCCTTAAAAAATAAAAAAAAAGAAAAGAAAAGAAAAGAAAATTCTCTCAAAGTTCTTGTTTGGACACAGATTTTTTTTTTTTTTCAATTAAAAAATTTTCTTTTTCAATTAAAAAAAAAATTCTTAAACTAAACATGAAACTTCCAAACAAAGCTGAAACTAATTGTGTTAGGGTATTGTCTGTATTTCATATGTATTCTATATCTTCCTTAGCAGTATCTTCTTTGTATATGTAAAGGTCAAAACAGTGCCCTTTAAGTGTTTTTTTTTTTTTTATTATTTTTGCTTTTTTTTTTAAGATATAAAACTGATTTTTTAATTTATTTTAATTGTAATTTAAAAAAAAAATCAGAAGATACTTTAATTTTTTTTTTTAAGGAAAAAAACCAACATTTTTTGCCTCACCTGAGGAAAAAAAGAAGCCTTAATCAAGTACTGTATTCATGAAAAGGTTTACAAATCCTCAACCTGAAAGAAATAAGATTTCTAACCATTAGTTTATGAAGATCAAACTAAAAATTCTTATTTTCTCTTAAGTAGTAGAAGGACAAAAAGACTTTGACAGTAAGCCAGCCTCTATAAAAGACGACACTTTAAAATGACTATGCTGATTAATTTTAATGGTATAGAAATATGGAGTAGAGTTTTAAAAAGAGAAGTTTTTATTCCTCAGAAAAAAAAAAGAAAATAAAATCCAACTTAATCAATACAAGTCAAGATAGAAAAGCCTTCAATAAAGTGATAGCAGGAAATAACAGATGGAGTTTAGAATAGGGAGAGGGTAAGATATTATGGATGTGGGAATCATATCAACTGGCAAGCAGTTGTGATTGGGGGGTAGCACTAGAACTACCTTTGCTATTTTATTTTGTATACATAGCAAAAAATAGAAACTCTGATGTAAATGTAAACACCTTCTGCTTATAATAAATCAGTAAACAGAAAAACAGATTTACTTTCCTGGAGTTGAGGGGAAAGAAAGGCAAAAAAACACTGGGAGGTAGGAATACAAAAGGATAAAAAGGCAACCTTCTGTATTAAATAATCATTTAAATAATCACTCTGGCTGTACAGTTTTCAGGCATAAGCACGTCTTACTGCTTTTATGAGCTAAATGCCTACCACTCTTTGAGCACTCTAGAAATTATGAAATGTCTCAAAACACTAGCACAAGATGAAAAAACATTTAAATCACTGTATCTTCTAAATAGCAGAAAGAATTTACTGTCACTTATTGAGAGCCCTTGATGGGAAGAGCAGAGGCTACAAGAGCTAACCCATAGAGAGACCTACCAACGTCTCAGTTATATAAAAAAGTTTTTATTTATTTAGTATTTTTTCTTACATTTTCTCTAGAAATTGTGAACCATGAAGCATGGCAACATCACTGCAAATCACTGCAGGAGCACAGGACCTATACTGTAGTATCTGTCCATTTGCATAGGCATGATAAACTTCCCTCTATTAAATTTGGAAGAGTAACTCTGTGACATCTAATGCAGGATAAGCTCATTCCTGAAATGTTAATAAAAAAAGAAGAAAATAACAATTCTCTCTAGTTCTACTCTCAAAGTCCTTTTTTATGTTTCTGCTTTCAAATCTTATTTGTGAATAGGAATATAAGTTCACATAAGTACTTGTCATATGCTACTTTTTCTCCAATAGTTTGATAACATATTAACATATGTTATCATAATAACATATGTTATTATGATAACAGATAACATATTACGTTATCTTTGTATCATCCTTGTACCATTTAAATGCCATCTGCAACACTAAAATGATGGGTTTGAATAGAGTTGTGCAGTGTTTGTCCACTTGTATTTGATGTTGGAACTGATATGAAGGGGAAGGACCTCTCCTGAGTTTCCAGGAAGAGATTTCAACTTAACTGCTGTTAAGTCCATCTCTTCACCTGTTCATTTCTCAGCCTCCCACAAGACTTCAAAGTAGAAATTAGCCTCTGACTGTAACTCAACAAAGACATATCTGCTGAGATGGCAAAGAAGGATGCCAAAGAGAGAAAGTGAAAATTATTATTAATAAGTCCTGTGACACCCACCCTCTCTTCTTCCTCTTGGTTACGTTAGTGAAGTCACACTGACGTACCTGTGGTAACACTTACCCTTCCATAGCAGCACCTGATGGTACCCTGGTAAGAAATAAGACTACTTTCCCTGTTAATTAAAAGAAAAAGGAAGAAATTTTGAAAGAATAGATCTTTTTGCCAAAGCACATATATTAGAAGTTGAAAAGTAAACACAGAAAAAAATACTGAAGTGTAAATCTAATATCTAAATGTTTTCATATTTCAGATATGATCCATTAGATCAGTTCCCCATTAAAAAAAAAATATTTACCCAAACAAAATTGCATTCTGACAACTTCCTTTAACTGTTCCTCACCAATATAATATTAATAGCTAATGTTGTGATAATTCTCTTTTAAAATAAAGTTACAGCATTCCATCTTGATGAGATTTCAGCTTATCCACAAGTCAACACTTGTGGTATTTACTTTTATAGCCAAAGTGACTCACAGATATTCAAATTGTCTTTTAAAGACATAATGTCAAGGAATAGATATACTTCTGCTATAAGCCAAATGCCTTGTTATAGATTTTTAACACATTTATTTCTGCTGCTCAGTCTTCACTTACCACATCCAGGATACACAGATATTCTGTGTTAGTATCCAAGACCAAGAAGTCTTCAGTATTTACAGTCTTTGGTAATATGAGACTAAGTTTATCATCAAAACCATGACAACAGTCATGATCACATTCACCAAATAATTTTACATGTAGAGTTGGAAGATCCACCACCTTGGGCATCAGCCCAAGATCTGCTGCTAATTTGCAGGAGAAAGAGTATATACTACTTAAGCAGAAGAAGGATTTGATTAAAGGAAGTGTTGAATTTGTTTCAGATTAGTGACTCTAAGAACCTCCCTTCATATGTATCAGAGACTTTTTCAAATCTCTTTTCCTTTTTGGAAAAAAGTGATCAAGGCCCAGGATATTATTTTCCATTACTCAAACATATTCAAACAGCAGGCTGGTATCTAGGCAGAGCAGATTTTTTACATTACAGGTGAATAAAGAAGCATTTCACATTGCTTAGAGGACAAATATTTTGGGCTTCAGTGGCCCTTAGATGAAGTCTTTTGATAAATTGATTAAAACTGGTAATCATCCTTTGGTTGGTTGGCATCATTACAAAATTTTTCAAACTATGGCCCTGTTTAAAGCAGTTTCAATCAGTTTTAGCAAAGTCTAGGAAGTAAAAACAGATTTTAAGGTCATTTGTTATTTCTGAACAATCACTCATTTTCAGGCAATTAAATTTGCCACCATTCTTTTAATGAAGAAGAGAGAAATGGAAAATAAACAAAATACTTCTGAGAAAAGAGCATGTTCGTCACACATAGTATACCAGTTATTCTGATGCAGAACCACTGTAATTATTTTAACTATAATTAAAGTTCCAAGCAATGGAAACATAGGGATATAAAACCTTTCAGTGTTAGTAAGAGTAAAGGATGACATATTCACTTCTGATCCCCATAATCAGCATCATAATCAGTGTATTCAGAATATAAAAAACGTCTGGTTGCTGCTATTTCTAATGAAAACTTCCAAATTAAGTAGGAAGGTGCTGATATCAAAGTGAAACTTCTAAGCCTTTACATTCTCAAAAACACCCCCAAACACTTTATTATATGTTCTCACTGGAACAAGATAGCATAAGAAAACAAATCTCATAAGTCTCTGCTTTGCCACCTGTATAGAATAATGAAACCTTGAGAACAATGGGAAGAAAAGCAAAATTCCAAGATCTGAAGTTGGGAAACTGTGTACAAGAAACTAGTCTTAAATATGCATCATCTAAATATTCCATTCATATTAACTTCAAACGTATGAGTTTGGAGTGTTGCGAGCTGGGTTCACGTTTTTTCAATTACTAGTTAAAATACGGTTCCAAATATTTTACCCAGTCCAAATATCGTGATATTTCCAGCTTTTATTTCAAAGGAGAAGAGCTAGAGGCAAAAGTTGGCAGTGTTAGCTGTGCTTACTCACGTTCAAGTGTTTTTACACATTCGATATTGCTTTTCTTCTTGTTGGTTGAATTCTTTGCCCCTCTAAATTGTAGGATGTAGCAGCAAAACGGGAAAAGTCAGGGAAGG